>NC_133230.1:25919696-26219696 GCF_040436345.1 Pagrus major | reverse complement strand
ATATATATACAGTCTTGAAGCATGAATAAATGCACTCCAAACTATAGTAGCAACATAAGAGAAAGACTGTTTAAGGTTCAAGAGGGGCGGTTCCCAGTTATTAATATGGCTTTTCTCATACTTTTTTCACATTTCTTAATTCATACGGGCGTCTCATTTTCAGGAGAGACCTTGTCAAAACAACAGAACAGTTAAACAGTTACAGACAGACAAGACATTTATACACTCTGTAAACAGGAACATAAAATTAATACATTTATCATCATCCTATGTACACAGCCTAACTGGAATACTGTATTTTGAAGTGAAAGATTAAGGGTACTCTCACTAGTGAATTCAGTGTCCGTGAGGTTTGTTAATTGACACATAGTGGGACTGTCATGGTCAATATTTCTGTGCTCATAACCTGTTCATTCTTCTGTAGGATGCTGCTGCAGCTATCGATAACATGGTAAGTGGAACACATTGCTGAATTATTTTTTTTTGTTTCTGAGACCTAGGCGTTGTCAGATTACTTAAAAAGTCCAGTGCTTTAATTTAGATGTTTTTCTTTGTTCTATCTTCTAGAATGAGTCTGAGCTGTTTGGACGGACTATCAGGGTCAACACCGCCAAACCCATGAGAATCAAAGAAGGTTCTTCTCGACCAGGTGATTGATAAAAACCCTCTTTATAGATAATTATCTAGACATTTTAATCTTTGGTTTGGATTTTTAACTCTGCTTTTCCTTTCAGTGTGGTCGGATGATGACTGGTTGAAGAAGTTCTCAGGGAAGACAACAGAGGAGGGTGAGGCTGAAGCAGCAGGTGGAGAAACAACCAATACTGCGACACAGGAGGTGAGATGGCTTTTTTCGAGTGCTTTGGTACCTTTGACTCTTAACTATGTTCAGATAGTGACATGGTTACGATTTCTTTTTGCAGGGTGAGCCCCCGGCTAAAAAGGGCAGAGTCAATCCTCAGGTTTACATGGACATCAAGATTGGAAACAAGCCAGCAGGGAGACTACGCTTCCTCCTTCGGGCTGACATCGTTCCCATGACAGCAGGTGTGTATGTGCGCTGTCATTATCACATCTTTGTCATAAATATATACTGTAGCACAGTAGGCAGTACATTGTTAAGTTTGATTGCATAAAGAATTGATAAAGATACTAAAATGAATTCAGGTGTAAAGCAAGTGTGTAATGATACCATCTGCCCTTCTATAATAGTAAATAGTGATATTTTTGTTTTTCATCTCTTTTAGAAAACTTTCGCTGCTTGTGCACACATGAGAAGGGCTTCGGCTTCAAAGGCAGCAGCTTTCATCGCATCATCCCTCAGTTTATGTGCCAAGGAGGCGACTTCACCAATCACAACGGCACCGGTGGCAAGTCCATCTACGGCCGGAAGTTTGATGATGAGAACTTTGTCCTCAAACACACCGCTCCAGGTTAGGAATTTGTAAAAATCTCTGATCTCTCTTTGAATGAGTTTATGGTTTATGTTCATGAGCAGATCCTGCAGATAACCGCCCAAATGTTGTCTTTTGTGCTCACAGGACAGCTCTCCATGGCCAACTCTGGGGCAAACACTAACGGCTCTCAGTTCTTCATCACAACAGACAAAACAGACTGGCTGGATAATAAACATGTGGTGTTTGGAGACCTGGTGGAGGGAATGGATGTGCTCCGTGCAATGGAGGTAGAGAGACATTAATTATTTTTATTTATTTATTTTTTTAACACAACTGCAAGTTTCTATTCCCAATTTGACCTAGAAGTCTCAACCAATCTATCCACATATATGGTGTCATTTTCCTACAGCCATTACACTGTGCAATCAGTATTTACTTCAGAATGATAAGTTGTCTATTGTCTACTTGTCTACCTATATTTAAGTTCCAAAAATAAAATATATTTGTGATCATACCGTCCACAAGTGTAATCTAGATGATTATTACTATTATACTAGATTATTATTATTATTTGAGTTTGTAAAAGCACAAACAACTCTCTGGGCTTTGTTGAAGGAAGAAGTGTAACACGCTTCAACCACTGCACGTGGGGTTGACACTGGACAAGCTCACAGTCTCTTCATCATCATTCTGATGAAGACGCCCACGGCTTTGAAATGTTTGTCATTTAATAAAGTGTGTTGCCTCAATCTGTGTGCTACAGTACACTCCAGAATATATTTCTGAAATAACTCTGGGCGTTGTGTTATATTGGCCATTTTGTAATAACAGTTTGTAACTTTTTTAAAGACAATCATGCTGCAATTTGGCAAATAATTGCTGTATCTTGAAAAACTGTTTTTTTCCCCCCCTGCAGGCTCAGGGAGCAAAAGACGGCAAGCCGAAGCAGAAAGTCATCATCTCTGACTGTGGAGAATATGTGTGAATGAAAAAGGAGTGTGTGCTTGTTTTGTATGTGTCTATGGAGGCAGTGTATGTCGGCGAGCACAAGTGTGTGCATGGTCTTTTGTACTTTGAACCCACATCTGCCATGTAAATATTTCAATAAACAATTTTTTTTTTTATAAAGAAACCACAGCTTGATGTCTGTCATTCTTTTGTGAAGCACTTTGTGATGTCTGTTCTTGAAAGGTCCTATTTAAATAAACTTATCATTACTTACAAAATAAATGTCACATTAATCTGCTGACTGTTGGCTTACCCCTTTTTATAGTTGCATAATTACCTATTTAGAGCACATTGTCTTCCTTATTTTCAAGCTGAACTATTTAAAAAAGAAAAACTAACTTGCGGTCTGTATTGCCATAATAATTATAAACACATGTATTTTGGTTTCAAATTTGCACAAATCATGCATGCTGAAATATGTCATCTGTATATTATGAATATTCATGTAAATTGTGAAATGATCACGTGCTGGGAGCCTGTTTGACCACGCCACACTTTAAAAAAATAGAAAGAAAGAACATCCACCGTCGCCCGCTCTCCTCACTTAATTAGACAAACACGTTTTGTGTGCAGCGGAATGGGGTTGCCACACCTGAGCAGGTCGGGTTGTGAGAAGAAGAAATGGCAGGCAAACAACTCCACCCCCTCCACTCCCGTCCTGTGTGAAGACATGTCCTGAGATACTCATCGGTGAGGCGCATCCAGAGCCCGTTTCTCCGCTCCGACACTGAACCGTCACAACTGCGTTTTAAACTGTAAGTATACACATTTCATATGTATGGTTATGGATCGGACTTTCGGATTCACCCGATTTTGTAGGTGTTAGACGTGGATATTTTGTGTAACGAGTAATTACGCACGGAATGTACAAACTTGAACGCGTTAAACGCAGTCGTTGCGGGGCGAATGGCTGAATTGAGTAAGAGTTGTCGGACTGTTTGTCAGTAGAGGGACGAATTAAAAAGTTTTTACTTATATGACATGAAAGTTTCTTGTTGAGTGAACGTTTGAAGGCAGTTTTATATGTTCATTTTGCTCTTATCCCTTTTAGATTTTGCCTTAAAGATATGTAAATGTGTATGTATATGTTAATGACGGTCCCACCGCCGTTTGTTGACTTGTTGTCCCAGCTGCCTCCTACATTCGTGACATTATTGTTTTTTTTCTTAGGCTGGTAGATACCTGAATTTTGTCTGTGCCGTTCCAGCTGAAAAGAGGCTCGCCTGTCTTCCTTCAGCAGGAAGAGAAGATAGACTGTGAGCAAACCTCATCATGAACTGGGCATTCCTCCAGGGCCTCCTCAGTGGGGTGAACAAGTACTCCACAGCCTTCGGCCGAGTGTGGCTCTCTATCGTTTTCGTCTTCAGGGTCATGGTGTTTGTGGTGGCGGCAGAGAAGGTCTGGGGCGACGAACAGAAAGACTTCAAATGCAACACGGCTCAGCCCGGGTGCCACAACGTCTGCTATGACCACTTCTTCCCCGTCTCCCACGTCCGGCTGTGGGCCCTGCAGCTCATCTTTGTCACCTGCCCCTCTCTCCTGGTGGTGATGCACGTTGCCTACAGGGAGGACAGGGAACGTAAAAACACGGCCAAGTATGGCGAAAACTGCCGCCGTCTCTACCAGAACACCGGCAAGAAACGTGGAGGCCTGTGGTGGACATACGTCCTCACCCTTGTCTTCAAAATAGGGGTGGACATCACCTTTGTCTACCTCCTCTACCACATCTACGAGGGTTACGACTTCCCCTCGCTCATCAAGTGCGAGCAAAAGCCCTGTCCCAACAAGGTGGACTGCTTCATCGCTCGGCCCACTGAGAAAAGAATCTTCACCCTCTTCATGGTTGTCACCAGCCTGGTCTGCATTCTGCTCTCTATTTTTGAAATCCTCTACCTGGTTGGCAAACGCTGCCGCGAATGCTTCACCTCGCTCCATAACTCTCGTCACGTCATGACCAACACGCTGTCCAGTGGAAGCACCTTGATGGAGTCAAACTCAATAAAGCTGACAGGCAAAGGCACCCCTGAGACACCTGCTCCTTCATACAGCGTGGCCATATCTTGAGATACTGAAAGACTTTATGGAAAAACAAGGACATGGGGAAGGAAATGTGCTTGTCCTCACTTTGCAAGCACTTCCACTGAAAGACTTGGCAGCAGACATTTCTCTGCTCAGGCTCTGAACTACAACTAAAGTAGTTCCTCACTGTTTCTGTGCCACAAGACTCATGTGTCATTAATGTGGAATGTGATCACTGTTTTGTGTTCGGGTCCGAGTTTTTACAGAGTTACTTTTTACAGATGAAGTTCTATAACCCTTGCACAGGAAAGAAAAGAGGGGAAAAGTCTGCGAGGCGCAGTGTCAGATCTAGCCTTGATACCAATTACATGAGTCACCATGGTTTGGAGAGTATGGTTTTTACAAACACATGTGGTTTTCTGTGTAAGATTTTCCTTCTGCTCAGAGCCAGACCTCCATATGTTTACTTCAAACTGTTCTTCTCCCTTCAGTTCACTCAAATGCTATATCCGACTCTGTCAATACTCTACATTATTTATCAAAAGGTTTAAAAGATTGTACTGTTGTGCGTGTTACTGTTTTACACTGCTGTCTTCTTACAAGCTGAAGAGAGCAATGGAGCTGAAACTGAGTGTTGTAAACACAGATGTTAATAGTATCAGGATGTGCATATTCCACAGCGTTGAGATGCAGCGTGGCTGCGCGATTGTTTATATTATTTTTCATTAAAGATTTGTTTTTGAAAATGAGTTCTCTTTCATAATTTAGAGAGATCCATACACAGTAGTTCTGCCCTTTAACAGTTACACAATATGTAAAAGAGTGTTAGGAAATACACTAATGAACAATGTAAACCCAGCCGAAGGATTTGTTGATTCTGCTCGAGCTCTGTGGTCTGACTACGACCTCAAACTCTCTTTCTCCTCCAACTTTTTTCCATGTGTTTCATGCAGCCCTCCCTCCCCGTTGGCACACTGTTGCTAGGAGCAGCACCCTCATTGTTTAGCTTGATTGGTACTTTATGAAGGGCGGAGGAGGAGTCTCCCACTCCTCGGTTCAGTTCATCTGTGCTGACGCGCATGGATCCACCCAGCGCAGGAATGTTGGTCCATGCAGCCGGTGAATGGATGTTTCCAGTATTTACACTTCGCAACGTGCGATAGGAGAGATATAGTGAGAGTAGAAAAAGACACATTTTCGCACTCACGTCTTGTGGGATTGATCCGTGCAGGTATTTTCAGAGAGATTTCTGCTGCTGAGGCTGTGAAATATCTCTAGCCTCTTGAACTTTTGATGCCAACCCAAAACCACGGAGGAGGATAAGATATAGTTTGTGCTACTCAGAGCATTAAAGAATGACATTTTAAGAAGTCAAACAAAGTACCTTTCTGGAACATCTACAGGCACTTCTGTTAACACATTTCATTGGAACTATTAATGTCTATTTCAGTAGACAGTTGTTCCTATTAACAAGCAAGGTCTGTGGATCATCAGAGTAACTAGGGCACTGTTTCAGGAAATATAAGTCACTCCTGGAAAGACATTTTTCCCCTCCGCTGTAGTGAGTTGGCAACAGATTGAAATCTTAATCCTCATCAGACCAAAAATATGTGGAAGGAGGAAGTTGAAAACATGTTTTTTTGTGTGATTTCTCAAGAGGATCTCATCCGCATATAAGTACACAGTAGGGATAACATCTTCTTTCATTGGTGCAGCAATGGACTGGGTGAAGTCTCAACTAATCATCACTTTGCTGAAGGAAATAGTGTCCAAACAGGATCTATGCTCTCAATATTATAAAAAGTCATTTCTACTAGCACTTCTACTAGCTTCAGTATGTCATCTGAGTTTTCTCTCTGTTGGTCCAGCCTGACTGGGTGGTACTGTAAAGAAGCCAACATATACTCCGATTACAAGGACCCTCCCATCTCTTTTGGGGTTTTTTTTCTCTTCTCTTTGTCCTCGCTTTCTCTGCTCTCTAGTACTTCAGTACCAGCAATACAAAGTGTTTATCCTGTCGTGCTTGTCGGCCTTGTTGAGACGTGCAGCTGGCAGTGGTTGACTCACAAGGTGCATTCCTCCAGGTGTGCCCCAGCAGACCGACTGCCTGGACCAGTTCTTCATCTAGAGCAAAGAAGCAACTTTTCTCCCCCCCTCCCTCAAATGTAATCCTTGTCTACTGAACTGCTCTTAAATGTTGCACGTACAGATGTTGTGATCACGTGCTCAAGCTTTATGTCATAGACGATTTTCCTGAATATCACAGCTACAGTTGAGACGTAACAAAATCCTGAGAGTTTTAGCTCATAGCTGCAAGACTTTGAAGTGTTTGACTTAGAGAGGCCTGCACTGTGACATCTCCTCATAGTGTTACTTTTCACTGTTGGAGTTAGCCTTTTATAACATAAAAAATGTTTTTTAGTTGTACAAAGGTTGAAAATATGAGGCTGACTCAATTGCTTGTGGGAACCTATGTTTGAGCCTGCCACCAGATTGCTGCCTTTGAGGTAGACGTGACCATTGCTATTGCTAGTGTTTGCTAGTTAAATATGCAATATGTAAGGATTATCAACAGAATGTGGAAAAAAATCTGTTTTGATATTATGATGTCTATGTATTGTGTTCCAGAGATATCTACTGAAGTCTACAGCATCTACAGTTAGCAGAATTAGCAGTTACTCTGGTGATATGCTACCACATATTTGTTTTAAGTATGACTTTGACAGGTGGCCAATTCTTACATATTGCACCTTTAAGTACACCTAAAAATGTGTTGAAAAAGAACACTGGTGTCACTATGATATTCTGTCATGTAAGAGTCATAGTCGGTCAAAATAGCCTCCAAACTTTGGCTAATATTAGCCTGTTAGGTATCCTTAGAGGGTTAACTGTTAGCTAGCTAACGTAAACTTATCTGACTCAATATGATGGTTTAAATTTAGTGGTATTGTGTGCACTGGGCATATGAACAAATGTTGACTAATATCTCAACTTTTAATGTAACATCATATGTTAGCACAAGTAGCATAATATTAATGTTAATTAACTGAACTTATACTCATCTCAGTTCAATAAATGTTGACAAAATGAAAATAAAACAGCAATTCAGCTTGAAGTTTGTACTCTATCCATGTTGCATCTCAACAATTCCCATATCCCATATGGAGCTGAGAGGGTCATCGGAGTTTCCCTCCCCTCTGTCCAAGAACTCTTCATAAGCCACTGCAGGAGCAGTGCACTGAACATCGTCAGGGACCCCTTCCACAAGCTGTTAGATTGCTGAACTGCTGATCTGGAACATGTGCACTACTGCACTTCATGAGCCTTAGTCATAGTTTTAGTTTGAAATTATTATAGTAATATATTGTGTGTATTTATTGTGTTCGTGTTATGGATCCCGGAGAAATGCAATCTCATTTTTGCTGCACTACTTTTGTAGGTGCAGCTAAATGACAATAAAGCTTTGATTGATTGATTGATTGATTGATTGATTGATTGATTGATTGATTGATTGATTGATTGATTGATTGGTTGATTGATTGATTGATTGATTGTAAATTAAAGGTGCAACTTACAGTATGTTGTTCTCAGGAAAGGGTTTTGGAGAACACTTCGTTTGCCTCTTAGAAATTTTGGGGCTTGGCTGGGAGCTCTTTTTTGTTATGAGCCTGTTTAAACATTGTATGCGATTGTACCAAGCAATAGAAATAAACCTGATTTGACTTGAGACTAGTGATGTCTGAACAAGTCCCCTGTTATGTAACTTAAACACAGGATTTCAATAACTCTTATTGTGGGTATCGCAAGAACTGGCAAGCTCTTGTACACATGTGGCATTGTGTTCCAGCTCATATTTGATACTCCTTAAAAAAGTGCTAATACTGGGCACAAAGACACAGTAATGCTGTTTGATTGGTAAATCCTGTCTGCAAAGCGTTAGAAAAAATGTGAAAAGTTTGGTGGATGGTTCAGTGGAGACAAAGGCTCACGATCTAACAATGAGGATGTGTTTAGGACCGCTGAAAGTTCATGAATTGTGACAGTGTCATCTGAGAAGAACTTGGTTTTTGAAAGGAAGAAGGAAACACAATACCCCTTTAAGGATGCTAGATAACAAAAATACAAAAGAATGAGTAGGAACAAGGAAATGTCAAGCTTCCCTCCAGACGTGTTTTACGATGTAGTTAAAAAAACAAAGCAAAAATTGTTAGAGTCCTTAAAATTACATCTATTTTTCTCTCTTATTTAAGAAAAAATACTGAATCTATGATTATGCAAATAGGTGTGATTTCAATAGTTTAACTACTCCACAGGAGATGTCCCCTACTTTACTGAAAAGTCCTTTCTCAGTGGCTTTAAAGGTACACTATGTAATTTTGGGGAAGAACAGCATTCTGGGGACCTCAAAGAACAGCTTGTTTACTCAGTTATGGAGAACAAATGTATATTTCTGAGTTACTACCTCATTAATATTGCAAATATTTAAGTTTTGAGTTTGAATTCCTTCACCAAAACCCCAGTGTCCCTTTCAGTTACACTTGTGTACTACACAGTGAAGCCCAAACATTCAACCGTAGGAACGCAAAGAAACATGTTTGACTGGAGAGGGACTTGCATATCTTTGACAAGGAATTCACTCTGTAATATTTGAACTGCTCTCTCCACTCTGACCTCCTCTCCACCAGTTAAATCGCACAAAAGATCTGCCGAGCACTCGTAGTACATCAGGAAACAAATAGAGACACGCACAACAACAAAAAAATGCATTCACCTCAGGGTGTGTCTGTCTCTGCCACTTACATATGCTGTGTGAAGCACTCAGAAACAAGTTGGGACAGGGAGAAAGACAATCCTCCCTGGAAACACTGAATATTAAAAACAATGACAAACATAGTCAAACCTTGTAATGAGCAAAAACACCCATTATAAGAGGATTTTGCCCATTTAACACTGTCTTGAGTTCTGCTCCTGTCTGTGGTGTGTTCAGGGACATGTTAAACATTCATCTTTTTGCATCCTCCCATTCATTGTGAAATTAAGCTAAACACTCCAGCTTTATACAAGGACCCCCTGGTGTTGGAATCACAGACCTTAACCATGTGTTGTCTGTGATTGGTTATCTGACTCCAGACTTGATTGTTTTTGTGTTTGTCTTCATCGAAATCACACCCAAAGTACTTGGAGATGGTTTCAGTGATGTGTGATGACAGTTACGCAAAAAAACAAACATTTGATTTGCCACCTAACACTGGCATGTGAGTGGGAGAGAGAGGCAGAGCGAGGGAGGGAGGGAGGGAGAGAGAGAGAGAGAGAGAGAGAGAGAGAGAGAGAGAGAGAGGAACATCTGGGGTAGCTCCAGTCTTTCTTCTTTAACCACACCCACAGGCGCATTTCTCCACACTGCGCTTCTCTACCTGTCGACGGGAGCCAAATTTGTGCGTTAAAGCACTAAAACGACATTAGAGCAACGAGAAATTCACCGGAAATAAACGCAGTCGCGTGCTTTTCAACGAAGAATGGACTAACACTTCTCTTGGTAAGTGATAACTCACCGCAATGAACTTTTGATGTGTCTGAGATGAGTTAAGCCTTCGAGTTCGCGTGTCAGCCAACTGGAAATGAGAGTTTTTAAATGTGTTGCTTCGTTGGTTTTTACACGGCAGCCTATGACACGATCATTTCTCTCTGGTGGTTGAAGAAGGGTCATATGTGTATGAGGAGCCAAAGATATCACGAAACTATGTTCAAATTACGCATTCAGCCTGTGCGTAAAAAGCTGTTTCTTCTCACACATTCAGATGACTAAATACTGCTTTTTAGGATACAGAACAGATGGCTGATAGCTTTTTATCTCTTTCTTAAATAAATATTTGTATAAAAAGTTGTGAAATGGGGAAAGTTTGCTGCCTGAGACGTACATACAAACTCTAGGTGTGTTACTAACGTTGGTCCAACTTGTTTTTCTCAGTAGCAGTTTGGCTCAAGGCCTACCCAACTGTGTTACTGTTAGTGGTCGGGTTGATAAATGAGACATGTTGGAGATGTTCTCACATTAAATCAGCTTTGGAAGATAAATGACACAGTCAGATTAAAAGGTTCCTTGTTATAAAAGCAACCTGGTGTTGAGTGGGATAGCACTAACACGGATGTTCACAGAGTGACAATGATAGCATGTTCACCCCATTCTTCATTCTGCCACCTCCAGGTCTGAAGATAAACGACTACCAGCAAGAGAAGAATCCCAGAGAAGACATATTTGACTGCCAGCCAAGGACATGGACTGGAAGACCTTCCAAGCCCTCCTCAGTGGGGTGAACAAATACTCCACAGCGTTCGGCCGGGTATGGTTGTCTGTGGTGTTTGTGTTCAGGGTGATGGTGTACGTGGTGGCAGCGGAGCGAGTGTGGGGCGATGAGCAGAAAGACTTTGACTGCAACACCAAGCAGCCTGGCTGCGCCAACGTCTGCTACGACCACTTCTTCCCCATCTCCCACATCCGCCTGTGGGCCCTGCAGCTCATCTTCGTCACCTGCCCGTCCTTCATGGTGGTCATGCATGTAGCGTACCGTGACGACCGCGAGCGCAAGTACAAGGCCAAGCATGGTGACGAAAAAAAGCTGTACAACAACACGGGCAAGAAGCACGGCGGCCTGTGGTGGACCTATCTGATCAGCCTCTTCGTAAAGACGGGCATCGAGGTCTCCTTCCTCTACATCCTCCACCACATCTACGACAGCTTCTACCTACCCAGGCTTGTTAAGTGTGAGGTGTCGCCTTGCCCCAACCAGGTGGACTGCTACATTGGCCATCCCACTGAGAAGAAGGTCTTCACCTACTTCATGGTTGGAGCTTCGGCCCTCTGCATCGTTCTGAACATCTGCGAGATCATTTATCTCATCTCCAAGCGCTTCGTGCGGTGTGCAAACAAGTTGAAGAGGCGCAATCGCAACATGGGCAGGCATCACGACAAGTACAATGACGACGACCACTTTAACAACTGCAGTGTGGCTGTGACGAAGCCGGAGCCGGAGCTGGAGCCCAGGGAGCTGAAAGAACAGCCTCCGTCCTTCAGGAGTGCGTTAAAGCCTTCCTTCGGGCCATCAGGACTTAAACTTGAGGAGAAGATACGGGCCTCTGCTCCGAATCTGTCCACTTCATGATTGAAATTTGGAATCAGGCTGAAGAGCAGGAGATCGACAGCGCTTGGGCTGGAACCCAACAAACAAACCTCAGAAAACAGACTCAGAACTATGAGCCAAACGACAGTGTGTGTCAGGCCCTGGAAGTTGAGTCATCAGTTCTGGATTCTTCCTGTGGGCCCCTGTGTCTACATCTAAGACTCATTTTGAGTGCCTGAACTTTGGTTGCCAAGTCAACATCCACAATATTTACAAGTCAGCTAGAGCCAAATTGATTTGTTAATGATACGTGGGTTTCTTTTTCAAATACAATACAGGACTGTGTGCCTTTTTAGCTTCACCCCTTCACCCGTATAGGAACATTCCAGTGAGGTGTCTTTGTCTTTCTTGTGATTGGAGTCGTAACGCGGGAGGGGAAGGAAACGCACACAGGAAGGCAGGACACACCTGGCGGAGGTATTCACCCTCACTGCCAGCGTCTACAGTGGTGTGTCAGGGCGTTCTGTTGTCGTTGAATGTTAGCCGTACATTTTGGTGATTCCGCTTAAAATATAGCTACATCTTCACTAATTATGACCTGATGACCCCACGTCATTGGAGACTGGTAAACAATTCTGAATTGGAGTGTGGACACTCCAAAGTCATAAAGTTATGGCTGAGTAATACTTGAAGGGATGAAAACTGGCCAAAAAATGAGCTTATATTTTTTACTGCATTAATTTTCTCAGATAAGATTGTAACATATACTGTATCACTGGTATATTTCTCTATCTAAAGCCTTGGCAGGTATACACTTGGTCTCAGGTTTATGCTGCACAGCCACACGTTGTACCTAGACTGCCTGTGTTTAGACGTGCTTGTACACAAACTGGCCTCATCCAAGACCACTGTTGATTTAAATAAAGCGAGCGGAATGCTGCTGCTTAACCCTGTGCTGTTAGAGCTGGAGCGCAGTGGAGGAGGTGGGAGGAAGGCTGGACAAATAAGTGGCCCGTTGAACAATTAATCCATAATCGTCCACTGCGGATGTCAGCTGGAAATGTATTTTCTGCACTTGTAAATAGTTTTTAAAAAAATATATAAATTAAAATATATTAAATTTATTAAATGTGTGTTTCTGTTTGGGTTTTTTTCTTGTTTAGATTTTGATTACAAAAAATACAAATACACAACACAAGGACAGTACACCAGAGGTTACAGACAAAAAGATGTAAATATAATATAGTTGCTTAGGATCATCATCAGTCATTGTTTACAGGATTTCTCCATTCTGCTCATAGTAACACATCCACATTTAATATTAAACATGTATTAGACTCTATCCCCAAAAATGTTATTTTGGAAATGCCATAACATATGTATTAATGATCCACTCTCTCCAAAGCCATGCCAATAGGCCTGACATATTAGGATTCATTTTATTCTGCTTCTGTGGAGTTATACATGTATATTCAGTATGAAATCTTCATCTGTGTTAGTTTATATCTAATACATTTTGATAAGTAATGTATATGCAGTGATGCAATGTAACTAAGTATATTTATTCAAGTACAATTTTGAGGTATTTGCACTTCAGTAGTAGAGTTATTTCCCTTTTCTGCTACTTTATACTTTGACTCAACTACATTTTGGCAGCAGATATTGTACTTTTTTAGTCACTACATTTGTTTGATAACTTTAGTTACTAATTACTTTGCAGATTGCATGTGCCAAAGCATTTATACATAATTTGATCAACAATTGATAAAAAAAAAAAAAAAATTCGGTCAGGCCATAGCATACAGTATATACATACAATATGTGTAAATATATGTATAATTTACCTTTACTTGTACTTTTGATACTTAAGTACATTTATTGCCAGAAAATTACTCTTACTAAAGTGCATTTATTATCAAGTACTGTAAGACTTTTACTCAAGTATGACGGGTAGTTTTTACAACACTTCATATGTTGCTTTATAGTGTCCTACTGTTCTAGTGTTGGATGTTTTCCCAGATCATGTTCCCACTTTAATTTAACTTGATCCATGCCAGTACAGAGGGAGAGAGATATAAGTCTGTAAAGTTTGTGTGCTGTGCCTTTATTTGTTGAAATATGTTTTCATTTACAGTCTGCATTTGTATCCAGTGCCAGTACCTTTAGATATGAGTTTCTGCTGTATAGATTTCAGCTGTAGATGTGCAGAGAACACAGATCATTCTGGCCAAATTAGCTTTAAGCTTGTTAATTCTCATTATTCTCTCCTGGTTTACATTTTGGTCCATATTCCTAACATTATGACTTTTCCACTCTTAGAAGAGTCTTCCCTCTTGCATTGACTAATGGGTTCTCCCATAATGGGCATGAAGGTAACACTTTTAACAGTCAGGGCTGCTTATTAATGCCTTGTGTTAATTATATTTCTGAAATAAGTTTTCCATTCGGAAAAAGCTTTAAGATATATATACAATTGAGTGGGAAATTTAAAATGCGTGGGACGAACACTAGCTTTCTAAGCATACACTAAAAAGATGACTCCTAAAGATAATACAAACTATTTTTTTCTCCTTCGATACCATTCTTATCATTTACAGAGTGGAATTTTTCCATTGCTGCTGACTCATAATTAAGACTCACCATGACATGTTATTCTCTCTGTGTGTCATACATATGATGACATGTTTCTAAGTGTCGCAGAGGCCTGCAGTAAGAATCTCTGCCTGCCTGCCAGACTTGTCAGGTTGGTTTTTATAAGGTGCGGCAAAGGAAAGAGTTTTTGTTTATTCTGAAACATTTCCGCAAAACAAACTGAAAACTCTCTATGGAGATTGAAAAAGATTAGCTTGTACCTTAGTGCCTTATATCAACAATGATGGCTTCAAAGTGTGTAGAACTGATGTTGATTACACATCCAAGGATCAATCCTCTTAATTTAAAGTCATACTATGCAGGATTTGTAGGTTGCTATTGTAAGCAACATCGGGGTGTGAGCAAAAAAAAGAATCAGTCCAACATGTTCTGGGTTTTCCTCATGCTGATGCCCAGAAACATTTCAAACACAGCGATTAGATAAGAAGAAAATGCAGAGGGCAGGGTCCTGCTACACAATATAGTGGGTCATAAGTGATGTTTTAGGTGGATTATTTTTGTATGAGTCTACACACATGAATTTTAGATCAGAAACACATTTAATTTATGAAATAAGCATTTCTTTTTATTTTCACAAATGTGTTGGATATGTACATTTTAAAATAAATATTACAGTAAACTAGAAATCCTACAATTTAAAATAAAAATACATTGTGAAGATCAGTGGAATACAGCACATCATCATTTTTTCACAGCTAATTAAAATGCCCAAGTTCAAAGACTGATCGTTTCCATAGATGCTCCCTAGGAGAATTTAACGGGTTCATTTATTATAAGAAACAAAGTATATGCTTCACTTCTGCTTATCCACTGCCCAGGAAGAAATGTAAGCACAAAATTAAAGAAACGGGTGAAAGCATTGCTTCTGACAGGTAGGATGTGTATGATTAGACCGACTTTACATAAGGCACTGTTCCAGCTATGCTTTCATTTAGTGAATATCTAATCAGGTATTTTATTCAGAAACAAAACGATGGGGTAACTACCATCAAAATATTAAAAGTAATATTCTCATAGTGGTAGAAGGTAAATCAAACTAAGCACTGAACAAACAGCAGATGATGGCTCAAGGTTACATGATTACGCTGCAGTGTACAGTATGGGAAAGAGCCAACACGTTGATTTGTGTCTACAGTTTGCAGGCTGCCTGTGCCACTTTGGAGTTGGACTTTCTGTTGAGTGTTCGACAGATGAAAGCTCCAGCATCCATCAGCTTTGAGAGGTCCACTCCCTGAGATGAAGATGGAAAGTCAAAGGGTCAAACTTGAAGGAGCTCACAATGTACGCAATAATTAGAAGTAAATGATTGGGTGGAACATCCTGCAAAGCTTGGTGCATTTAATTAAGGAAAGAGCTGCTTTTCCTGATAAAGTATACACTAGATACAGTAAATAAATGAATAAATTTAAAAAAAAAGAATGAACAATGTCTTGTTTCTTCTTCCTTTTTTACCTGCACTACTATTCAAACATTTGGAATCACATGTTGTGTTGATGTTTTTCTTTCTTTCTTCAATAATGGCTATTTTAACATAGACAATGTACAGACACTAAATATATAAAATAAAATAAAAATGATATTTTTCCGAGGCCAGAAAGTAAAATGAACCTAGAGCATTATTGAACGAGCTAACCCAAGACTAACCTTGTATTTCTATTTTGAAGCTTTAAGAATAGCTTTACTGAAGCAACAAGCCTGTTAATTCCAGCATTAATGTGCACTTGACACTGAAACAGAAACCTGCTTCTATTTAAATCTGCACTGATTTTAATGCCAAGTTTCCAACTACTATTACCAATGACTACTGATGTCTTATGTTCTCAGTTCCCTGTTCTTAGAGGTATCTTTGTCTCTTTCTGCCCTTTCAATTATCTGGTTGAACCACTGTATAGCGTTTGGTTCTCCGTGTTCAAAACAATGCTTTTTTTTGCCAAACTTGAAGACTTTCTACAACATAAAAGCACAAAAAACACCATTCAAATATATTGAGTAGTCCTCTCTGCCATCTGACTGTAATGTAGCAAGCATTTGTGACAGGCAATTCCAAACTTTTGAACAGCAGAAGTAGTGTAAGCACAAAAACAAAAGCAGCATCTTTAATTTCTATTATAAAAGAAACTGAGAAGAAACTCTTACTGTTTGAATCCCAAGTCCATGCAGCATATAGACTACATCTTCAGTAGCAACATTCCCAGAAGCCCCCTGGGCATATGGACAACCGCCCAGTCCAGCTACTGACGAGTCGACGACACCGATTCCCATCTGCAACACAAAGGGAATCTTTAATACAGTAAACACTGCACTAACAATAGACCACCTAAATGGACACTATCACACCACATGTGCACTTCAACTTTAAAATAACCACAACCAAGTCTGACCTGCAAGGCTACGAGGATGTTAGCCAGGGCCTGGCCGTAGGTATCGTGGCAGTGCACTGCCAAGGCACTGACTGGCACCTCTTTGCTCACTGCCTCCAGCATTTCAATCATGCTACCTGGAGTCCCCACTCCTATAGTGTCGCCGAGGGAGATTTCATAGCAGCCCATGGAGTACAAACGTTTAGCTACCTACAGGATAGAGACAAAGCTTGAGCTGCTTGTACAAGTCTTTATGTTTTCTGTGTTTTTGTCAAAGGAAGATAAATAGATTTATGCCAGCTTAGGTAGCGTAATCAAGTATATCAAGTACGAACTCACATATGCAACTTTTTCAGGTGCCACCTTGCCTTCATACGGACATCCAACAACACATGACACATAACTATGGTGGAAAGAAACAAAGATGAAACTCATGAAAAGAATCAAACCCTACAACTCCAATGATTTATATAGTTGTTTATGTTCAGGAGGAAGCCAGTAAGCCTACCCTCTAACTGGCACACCAGCCTCTTTGGCTGCTTTCATAACGTCGTCGAAGCGCTGTAAACTCTCATCCACTGAGCAGTTTATGTTCTTCTTACTGAACAGCTCAGATGCAGCACCAAATATGGCTACCTCTGAGGCTCCTGCTTTCACCTGTAGTAAGTAAGTGCAAGGAAAAGGCGCATTACCTTCGGTATAAAAAGCTGGATGTTTATGTAGCTGTTTGGAAAGTGTGTTGTATTATGATGCTTGGCACTCACAGCAGCCTGGAAACCTTTGAGGTTGGGGGTGAGGACTGGGTAAGATACTCCTGGTTTCCTACAGATTCCCTTCATCACCTCCACCTGGTCTGCCATCTAATATTTGGACAAAAACATCAGAAACTAATCAAGTCACCTTCATTCCTATCCGCTGCACTTTCTGTACTGCCCTCAGTGGGGTGTGTCAGCAGCACTTTCCATATGAATAGCTCAGGGAGAACAAACTCACCTGGGGAACCCATTTTGGAGATACAAAGCTGGTGGCCTCAATGACTGGCAGCCCTGAGGCTGACAACATGTCAATCAGCTGAATTTTTGTCTCTGCCGGCACGATAGTCTGAGAGAGGAAGCAGAAAAAGAAACACGATGAGGAACACTTGAGAAAAAAAAAAAACCCGACACAATGCATGACTGAGATAGTTTCATCTGGTTACACAACACATCAGCTATGCACCTGCTCTGCCTCAGTACAACAATGATGGTTAAGAGTAGACAATGGTGAGCAGTGTTAACGTTAGACTGAGGGGTTTACTGGCAGTAAAAGCTGCTGTGTGGTTAAATTAAACAATTATCTTTTCAAACAACGTTACCTTTTCGTTTTGGAGGCCATCTCTGGGTCCCACCTCCACTATTTTCACCTTTTCCGGAAGAGCTTGACCTGCTCTGACACCCACCTACACACACACAAACACATTAAATAAAGCCAATGAGGTTTACTTGTGAATGTTAAATTGTACATAGCTGGCCTGTTGAGCCTGATAAATAGCCAACTAACAACTAGCTGGGTGACTAAACCTATGTAGCTTCACCGTAGAGGACGCGAACAGCTGGCTAGCTAACAAGAAGTGCTATCCAGGGCTGCTAGCTAAACATGCACAGTACAACCTGTTGAAGGATAAAATTACTATATACTAACAATACTAAAAGTAAACTCACTGCTTGGACCTTTGGTGCGGAGCTAAACGCCAGATACTGCTGACCCATTGCTGAACTTAAAGTGCTTCTGTTTACAAGCCTCATGACGGCCGCCATGTTGGTTCAGCCTCCAGTCTGACGTCACCCCTTCATCGAGAGAGGAGGAGAGGAGCCCTGACAGGTTTCAAAAGCACCTCAAGAGCGCCATCTATGCGCCGGGGATTTCATTGAAATTTGCATTGAAAAATCTTTTTGAAATTTAAAATATTAATTCGAATTAAATGTCCACTACCATATCAATTATAAATACACAACAAAGCTCATGAAATACTGTTAAAAATCCTACATAACATGTTCTTTGACGCTTTGCTAAACATTGTCTGGTTCTGCAATTTAAAGCTGTATTTTAATGTTCAACAAAAAATATCATAATAAGGTGTAAATATACTTTATATTTGTTGATTCAATTTTTCTTGGTTGATTAGGACACATCCTGAGCATTTTAGAATGATTCTGGGTGTGGATTTAATGTATTGGCTTTATATTGCAATTTATTTCAGAAGTCTGAAATGCAAATGCCCCACATTACGTGAGTTCACCCTACTTTCCATGTAAACTGAAAGGGATGGACACAGAAATATATAAAAATATCTTTAATGTGTCAAAAAGTAAAAAACAAACAAACAAATAAATTATAATTGGCTTTATATCATAGTGCATATCATTATGAAACATAATCATGAAAAGCACTGCAACTGTGGGACTTTGGAACAAAAAGCGTCTGCTCTTGACTTTCCCTACAGGGAGTGGGGAAATAGCAGAGTCATTATTTTGTCCTTGTCATTTTGTTTTGCTCAAATGCCAGCTTTTATCAAAGCAGAGAGTCCAAAAGAATAGCAAAGCTTGTCTTCCATGCATATGTAAAAAATATCTTTGAAAGAGCTTCCATATAATTATTATAATTAGAGCAAAGGAAACACTGAATATGCATGCTTTGGATACTGCATATCTTTAAGAAGCTTGACAAAAAGCATTCCACTTTGTCACAAGGGTCAACAATCTCATGGAAAGTAAAGATTAAACAGTTGCATTGAACTAATAGACAACTAATATATCATAAATGTGTGTATTTACATGAGTGGGTCACATATTCACATATTGAATGCATAAATTCTCTTGCATGGCTTTAGCACACACACACACACACACACACACACACACACACACACACACACACACACACACGCACACACACGCATACACACACTTTGGTTCAATTTCACTGCAGCTCTTCCTCGCTGTCGTCCACTTGTTGGATGATGAGGTCGGCCCCCGAGTCTTCAGCCAGGTCGTCGTCGTCAGTTACCATCCAGCTCCTCTTGGTGTCCCCCTCCTCCTCCCCATCCACCCCCAACAACAGGGCCGGCTCATCATTGGTTCCCTCTAGGCTGTCCATGGGGATGTCATCACAACCCACTTCCTGGATGCACGCAGTGCACATGCGGTAGCGTCGTGTGCCCTCACACACCACATGTCCGGTATCCTCTGTCACCTGACACTTGCACCTCCTGCACACCAGCTTCCTGGCTTGATGTATCTATGGAAGAGTATGTTTAGAACTTGTTATGTTACTTTTTCTAAGTTTCTGAGGCTGTTAAACCAATCATAAATGACAGTTTATTAGTTTAGGTTTCACCTGCTGGTTGTTAACAAACCCACCGTCTCAAAATGGCTACGAAGATGCTCCAGGCGAGTGAAGCGTTTATTGCAGGCCTGACAGGGGTACGGCCTCTCCCCAGTGTGACAGCGCAAGTGACGCTTCAGGTCCGCCTTCCTCTTCACTGTGTGTGTACAAAAGGGGCATTTGAAGCGCATAATAGGGTTGGAATCTGCAAAGAGGAAGAGAAACCATTCAGAGTTTTTTCTGTTTATTCCCTAGACGTCACTATTTCTGGCTACTTCTGAGGGCTAGACTCATGCCAGTCTGCTCGTGATTTAGTACGTTATTTATTTTCTCACTTCTCTAAAGGTAAAAGAACTATTGATTTCCCATTTTCTCGCATGCAATCCAACTCACCTTTATTAAAGTGTCCAATAACACCCACAATAGGTGGGAGAGTAGCATACAGCTCCTCTGCCTTTTCAGCCTTCTGTGTCCTCGCCTCCTGGATGTCCAGGTCTTCATGCTGGTTGGAGCGAGCGCTGTTGGGTGCTTTCCTCTTGGTCCCCCCTTTACTTCTCCGGCGCTCCGATCCAGGGAGGGTATACAGTGGGTCATGAGGGTCCTGCAGGTCCTCCGCCTCTGCGTTGAGATCACTAGGGCTACTTGGGTTAGTCTTCAGGGCTGAGGCAGATGCCTCCTGCTCAGAGTCCTTCCCTATAAATCCAGACTGGGATCTGGAGTTGTCCCGGGTCCAAAGCGCTGGTGGTGGGCTCACAGAGCTGGGGCCTTGCTGCTGCTGCTCTGAGGTCTCATCTCCTGCTACACTGGTGAAACTGCAAGTCTCAGACAAGCTGATGCAGCGCTCGCTGTCTTCATCTTTCACGCTGATGTCCAAGGAGGATTTGATGAAGTTCTTGCAGTAGTTGATGACATTGTTCATCTGCAAGTAGCTGGCTGCAGACATCACCTCGATCACATTGTGACTGGAGAGGTCCAGCTGGCCGGAGTAGATGAAATCCAGAATGACGGTGAAGGTCTCGGGGCTGAAGACGTCGAAGGTGGCACTGACAGAGTCGGACAGCCCGTCTGGCCCCTGGGACAGCAGCATGCGGAAGTAGCCGCTGCTGGCAAACAAAACGTTGCGATGGGCCCTGAAGAGCTGGCCCTCCACCAACACGCTGCAGTCACAGAAGAGCTCCTGGCGGCGCTGCTGGTTGAGCTGCTTCAGGAGGTTGCTTTGGTGAGCCACTGTGATGTCAGCAGCGTTGAACCACCTCTGAGGCTGCCTGCAGGAGACAACATGAAAGATCATGACTATCATAGATGCTTTAAAGACATTGTCTACATGCAGTACTGACATTGAGACACTACTATCATCATGATCCTCCATTAACAATATACAAGCCTGTATGTATAAATTATGTGTTATGTGAATTCTACATATTCAAGAAAGAAACGTGCATCTTTCCAGTGTGATTAATAGGACACCTGACCTCATGATTATCATGATTATCTTAATAGATGATTATGCTTCAGATCCCAAATACTAACTGCAGGTCACACAACAAACACAGCAGTGACACCCCATCGATGTAGCTGTCAGCTATCCCCCCCGTCTTTGTTTCTGCACTGGACCATCTCCAGCTCCGCAGACGGCCCACCCCCTCCGGACTTCATTCTGCACTGTGATTGGCTGAACGAGCCTTCAATCAAAATCTGCTTCTAATGGGCTACACCCGACTCCAGTCAGAGAGCATCGGGTGACAAAACCCTGTAATCATCCCTGAGGGAAGCTTAAGCACGCATGAAATGCCTGATGTTATAAACACACCAGAATGATGGGAAGAGGAAATAAAACACTGTACCCGGACATGTCATCCAAAGAGGAAAAGAAATTGCCGCAACCTCCTTTGCAGAATAGTTCTCCTCCTTCTATAGTACCCTATTTACCATCCTCATGTAGACTGAATTACACGCAGTCATTTTTAATTACGTGATGCTTGCTGACCGGCTCCACAGCGCCCGATAACCCCCGCCCGCAAGACTCTTCAGTGCTCCTCATGTCACGAGAAACCAAGTGTAATATCTTGCCCGAGCTATTCTGCGTTAATTCAGACATCACACGACCTACAAAAACGACACGAGAGTGCTGCAGTCCTGCGAGAGGAAAGCGGGCAGCGGCGCACCAGAGCAGCCCAGTCTGTCCTGGAGCGACGCCCACTTCAGGCTCCAGCCAGCACACAATGGAAAAATAGACACAAACCTCCAGCAACTGAGCACGCCGCGAGCTGATAAATAGACATATTCACACAGTGTATCACGCTGGGGAGAAGACGCGCTAACACGCCCGTTTTCATCTTCAAGACCACCCCCACTTCTCGCCGGAGGTCCGGAGCGCGAGCGAGCAGCGGGGAGGATTTGCCTGCTGCCCAAACCCAGCGACTCTTTCCCAGGCGTGAGGTGTCGGCAGGACCCGCTTACGCCCCACGCCGTGATACCACTGACAAAATCCATCGATACTCACTGGTGACTCGATTCACCCGGCGCCCGATAGAGTCTATTCGCCCCCAAGTCCGCCACCATATCCATTTTTAATTTATTTTGCCTTTTTTTCTTTGCTCTGTTTATTTTTTCTCGTCCAGGGTCCACAGTCAGGCACTTCCTGCTCAGCCCTAAAGACCGAAACCCGGTTAAAGCGACTGGAGCACTGTGCTGACGTGGGTGTTTATTAACTGGGTGCCCGAGGGTTCAAGGAGCCATTTAAAGCCCTAGTGTCCCGTTTAAATGGGCTGTATGGACAGAATGTTAATATTGAACCACAACCCTAATAACACAGCAATATTTGTATAATAATTCTGTAGGGATTTTAAGCTTGACTGTATCATACTAGCATGTATGCCATGGCATTACTTTGTTATTCCTGAAGGCATTTGTAATGCTCCTTTACTGCAAGCTCATCACATTTATAGTATCTTTGACTTCAATATTCTTATTGGTTCGTTTCAATAAAGCATTTAATCTCATAATATGGCAAACATCGTAACAATCATTAAAACAAATTGCACAATTATTTGAAACAAGACAGTTTCATAATGGAGAGGAAATGAAGGTTTCAGTTTTCTCAGTAAGAAAAGTTATTTATTCTTCCATTGTTATGGCTCACAGATCAATACATTAATAGAGAAAATATCCATTGTTGAAATAACAACACACACAGAAACCCCAAAAGACATTTTTACATTTTTCTTCTAATGTAAACGGTAATCTGAGAAAAAATAGAACCGTTAGTATAGAACAACATAGAAAATTAAATTGACAAAACATAAAACATTCAGCTCCCCTGAAGGTCTCATTCATTTGTTTATGTGATATGCAAAAA
This sequence comes from Pagrus major, assembly GCF_040436345.1. Classification (NCBI taxonomy): domain Eukaryota; kingdom Metazoa; phylum Chordata; class Actinopteri; order Spariformes; family Sparidae; genus Pagrus; species Pagrus major. The sequence continues at coordinate 26,196,421 of NC_133230.1, read as the reverse complement.
TGAGGAAGTTGATGGTTTGCTTTGGCCCAGTGATTTAGAAGAGGAACAACGTGAGGCGGCATCAAGAGGCTGTGCCATTGGAAAATCCGGTGGGGTTCATGGACTGCCAGCGCCACAGATCCGCACCTGTACAGGAATAAAATAAATATCAGGGATATTGTGCACATGCACATGCGCGCACACACACACACACACACACACACACACACGATTTATTTAATTATTATATATTCATTTTGTGGAGGACAATCAAATGATGTTGATTTTACTATATGTATTGCGTTGTCTGTTTATGTGCATCTGATGTCTTATATGTACTGTACATTTTTTTTTTATATGAGCCACGCACCAACGAAAGACACATTTCCATGATTGTCAGCAAAAATGGACAATAATGTTTTTTAATCTTGAATCTTTGCAGCTTGGCTGTCCTTACACATTCTTTCCAGGTCAAATTCGGCCTTCCAGGCCAGTTCAGCCGCTGCTAGACGGGGGTCAGCGTAACATGATGCTATGTCTCCTTCCCTGCGTGGGGCGACTTTGTATGCAATCTGTGGAGAGGACAAATTATTCATACGATGAATAAACAAAATGGAAGGTGGATTAGCCTTAATTAAGTGAGAGCTTCAGTGGCTCAGATGCCGGCCACCTTCATAGTCGTTGTCAGCTTGGGCATCCTTAAACTCACAAAATAACATAATGTAATATGTTTACCTGAAGTCACTTAGGTGGACACAATACAATGACAATTTACTTTGGAGAGGAAAGACCACCTCTGTCACTCACCTCTCTCCCTGATGCCTTCTCCATGGCTTTCACCATCTGGAGCACAGAGTAGCCAGTCCCTGTTCCAAGGTTGTAAACCTATGACAACAGACACAGTAATGCACATGCCAGAACTCCCATAAATACCTCAATCATGTGAACATTGAGTGAAATAGAAAATGACTAAAAATGTGCTTTTGATTGCTCAACCGTACCTTGCAGCCGCAGTCATCCTTCAGCTTCTTCAGAGCTGCTATGTGTCCTTTTGCCAGATCTACAACATGGATATAATCTCGCACACCTAGCAAGACAAAGAAAGCCCTGTTTACAAGATTCTGAACATTAATAAAGACGTTATATGATGGTTTACTTGTTGTTAAGAGCACTGTTCCCCAAAATAATTCAATTTGTGCACAGCATTGCAAGGTCTTATCCATTACCTGTCCCGTCAAGTGTGTCATAGTCATTCCCAAAGACACTGAGGCACTTTCTTCTCCCAACGGCAACCTATGACGGAGATTAATTAACCAAAGCAAGTAACAGATAGTGGAATATGCATCGCATGCTCTTGTCAAACCATGTTTTTGGCAGACAGTTCATGTACCTGGGCGACATATGGCAGAAGGTTGTTGGGGATACCCTGAGGGTCCTCTCCTATCAGGCCAGAGCAATGAGCTCCGATTGGGTTGAAATAACGCAGCAGCACTGCATTCCAGTCCTGCTCACACAGAGACAATAATGAAACATCACATATATATATAAACTGTATATGTTTGTTTGCATCTGTGAATGCCTTTCCACCTTTTCATCAATACCTTCTCTGCTTTACAGTGGTCCTTAATCATCTCCTCAATAAAAAACTTGGTTTTGCCATAGGGGTTGGTGCAGCCGCCCACGGGGTGCTGCTCGTCGATAGGAAGGCGCTGAGGGTCTCCGTACACCGTGGCTGAACTGCTGAAGACCAGATTGTGCACCCTGTGAGCCTGCATCACCTGGGACACATGCAGATGCAAACATACACGGCACACGCATACGGTCAGCAGCCGGTGAGATAGCGGTCTAAAGCGCGCGCACACACACAAGTCTGAGGAGTTAGCATAAATGCTGCAGACACGGTGAGCTCCACACAATAAAAGTTACAAGGTGTGCAGTGTTAGAATTAAATGAACACACAGGGTCACACACTCACCAAATTAGTGCAAAGTGCAAACAACGATCAGTTCAGAGGGATGACTAGAAAAGTGCAGATTTAATTGGCAGATGATAAACTGACCTCAAGCAGGTTCAAGGAGGCAGTGAGGTTGACTCTGTAGTAGCGTAACGGCTGCTCCACTGACTCCCCAACAGCCTTTAGGCCAGCAAAGTGCATCACTGCACAGAAAGAATGCTGAAACACAGATAGGTAAGTCATGTGTGATGGGTATGACCCATGTGGAAAGACTTTCGATACAGTCTGACAGCATTACCTATTTTCAATGCAATCTGAGAATGTATGGTAGCCAGCAGGGACACTCTTTGTTTAAAAAGAAACAAACAAACACAGTCTCTAAAATCTAAGTGTGGAATTATGTTATTGCCAAAAATGTTGTTTCAATCAGACTGATTGTTTCATCTACCAAAGACAAAGTCTACTTGCATTTATTTCAATACCATTAATTTTAGTAAATCAACTGTTCTAACTCTCTGACCTTTTTGAAGAGTTTTTCCAAGCCAGGTTTGTCCATAAGATCGAGTTCGTGAAACTCAATGCTGGTGTCCAGCAGCTTCTCTATCCTGCGTATGCTCTCCGGCACGTCCCCTTCTCCTCCATTCACCACAGGAAGTAGCACACACACACACAGACACACACACAAAATCTGAGGATCAACACTAAACAAACACTTGGAACAGCCAAGTTTATGATGACGTATCAAGTTATTCATTAGCCTGCGTTTCCAGTCAGGGAACTTACCTCTTACAGCATTACTGAAGTTATCGACCACAACGGGCTGGTAACCTGCTTCAATGAGCTCCACCACACAGTGACTCCCAATGTAGCCCCCTCCACCTGTGACCAGCACCTTCTCTGCCATTCTTGGACCTGTCAAACACAACACACAGTGTAGTACATACAATCAACCCACCTTTCTTATATTATCTCAGTTGGCATACTGTTATTCTTCATTATAACCTGAGAACACATCCTTGAGAAACAGGATCCTTTTGTCTGACCACCTATGAGCACACCTGAACTCGTCGGCCCACTTGACAGATATGAGACCTGCCCATTTTTGTCCCACGTCTGCAGGCACAAGCCTTAACCTGTCTAACCACAGGGAACAATTATAGTGTATGCAAGACTAAAGGTCTGTAACTACTGTCCATTGTTGTGAGCTATCAATATATCTTGAGGGTGTGTACTTGAGTCTTTAAAGATTCTAAACAAGCTGAGACCTACCAGTACATTGCATTATAAAAGTTTTATGACTCATTTCCATTCAAAATTATTACCCTGAACCAGTGCATGTCACTATTGAATGCTGTATGGGAATATAGTTTGCTAAAGCATACACTCATTCAGGCTACATCCTTAATACTCCTCTAATTTCCCCTTTTACACTTTTTTATGTATGTGTATCTTGTATTCTTGGCTTTTGACACAACACTATACAGCAAAGACAAACTAATTAATAAGGGTCTTGATCAGAAACTCCAGTTTTTAAATAGGATTTTCATCGTGTACTCACTGCATCTTTGCCAGTTTCTAATCAAGACAAAACCAAAGCCTGACCCTGTGAGCAACTTCTTTGACAAACTGTCAAAATAAGACCACGTCGTATTGAATGATTGAGGGTGTCAGTGAAAAGACTTACTAAATCTCCCGATAACCGTGTGAACAGTCGCTCGCGGCCGAGTCTCTTGATGAACCAGGTCAGGAAAAGCAGAGAAAGTGTGTGTAGGGACTGTATGAAGGTTTATCTGTCAGTTCATGTAGCGAAGTTTCCTCGCTCGCCTTTAGACATTTCTTTACTTCCTGTGAACGTGGAATAGAGTCAAGTGAATGACTGGCGCACGAATTCCTGTGCGCTTTTTTCAAAATAAAAGCACAGACGCTCCTAAAATCGCACCACGCAACATTAAATTCACTTTAGCTTGAACTGTGAGCGCAGTAAGCCGATTTTGAGTGATCCAATACCTTGTATGATAACTACAACAGCCGATAAACTTGTGTTAATCCTGTCATAATTCAGTTTTCAGTGTTTAAGTTGAAGTATAAACGGATTCACTCTTTGCATTATCGCCGCCTTCACGCTCCTCTAAAGTCTCCGCCGTAGTACGTGAGCGCCTCACATGCCGTGACGTCAGCCAGCGCTCCAATAAAGCCACGCCTTTGGCCATTCAAACAGAGAGGTGACTGTACTGTGTATACACCTTTGTGTAGTCTCACTCACAGTTTACCGGATGGCAAATGAAAAGTGCCACGTTACTGAAAAAGGACATCCAGAGCTTATACAGGCAGTAAAGCTTTATACAGTGATGCAAGTGCAGCTTAGTCAAACAAACTAACCACAGATACTTAAATCGAAATAATAAATTGCCAAAATAGCAACTCAACCATCAGTAATTGACTTACATATTATCTTACATGACATTTACAACATGTTTGTGTATACCATCAGGTCCAATTCAGCCAGTTGAATAGGAAGTGTGATCTTATTTGTGATGCATGTTATAAAGCAGATAGGCTAAAACCACTAAACCTTTCCCAAACCCTCTTCAGATCAATAATTATTATAACTATACTATATTATAATGTTATATTATAATTATAACAACTGTCACAGTGACAGGTGAACAGACTCACAGGCAACACACTTCATGGATACACACAAAAGCATGTTAACAGTATATGTGTGCTTTTATGAGTACACAATGTATATAAAGTAAGTTCCAGATCCAAATTGCAATATTTATAAAATGTTATCATTGTATCATTACACATTTGGCTGCACAATAGAGAGAAATGTAGAGTAGGCCTATGTGACAAATAAAAGCTTGAAACTATAATCAAATTTGAAAGATTGATGGGAAAAAAACGAACAAACAAATATAAAATAATCAGATAATGCAAAATCCATCATTTCAGTTCCTTAATCAGTGAAGCTGCCATGTAAAGTCCAAGCCTCACAAGTTTCCTGACTAGACCCATATACAGTATTCTAGCAATGCAACTTTCAATGTGAATAATATCTAGAGAGGCATGTACACAGAAAGTAAGATCTAAGATGGAAATCTATTAGCATTATTGTTCGATACATAAATACAAATTACATAATTAGTAAATGGTGTAAAAAGGATCCCTGACTGTATCAGTACTCCGAGACTGAGGTAAGAATAGAGTTAATACAATGAAAGAAACACACACTCACACACAGACAAACATAGAGCTCAAAAACTTCATTTGTAATTTGGAGAAAAAATGACCCCATACCTAAGTTTGTCTTAAAATGATTTCCTTCCTTTCCCACACTCCATGCTCACAACAGAAATCATCATGAAATCATCAGGAATTTCACGCTACTCCACTAGATAGAGAGCTTCCAAAACAGACATGCATTTTCTTTTATTTTCAGATCCTTGTATGCTAAAGTATTCATGTTAAATATATACTGGGATATTAATGTTCATATAAACAGTTGTTGGTTTCCCTTGCAATTCTATGATGTGCAGATTTAGCAGGATTCTTTGATATCCTGTGCCATTTCTGAAGCCTGTTTGCCATTCCTGCCCTGCCCAGAGACACTGGCACATGAAGAAAGGCAGCAGAATTGGGAGGAAAGAAAGATGAGACGCTGTTGGATACCTTAGAGATGAAGGGAGATGAGAGAAGTTTTGCCCACTTCATTCTCTGCAAATGCCGTCTCTTTGTTAGAAAGGACTTGGAGCTGATGAAGAAATCTCAAGAGGGGAAACAAAATGGCAAAATAATTCAGCAGGGGTACATGGTAATAATAACGAAAAACCAATCTGACCGTTCTGAAGAGGACAGAGGAAGGGAGACAGAAGGAAACATTTAAATCTCAGAGGAGGAACAGCATGTGACTTTTTGACTGTCAGAGAACAGCAGAAAACCAGGACTACCATCTCTCTTGTAAAATTGATTCACTTTGTAACCATTTTACAGTTTCATTTTGTGACTGTGTACTTTCAAGTTGTTACATCAGGAAGACTTTTATTTCTAACTTTGTATACCGATGCAGGTCAGCAGCATGACTCAGCTTTGCCTGTGTGTCTGTATATTCAGTGTATGGCTCTACACTTCCCTCGGGTTGCCACCCCAGCACCGTGGTTGGCTGCGGTTGTGGGAAGAAGGCGAGGACTGCAGGGAGTGCAACCAGCACCTCTGCTCCCCAGTCCCTGGCGAGTGCCCTGCAGGTCGGGTGCAGGACAACTGTGGATGCTGTGAACAGTGTGCTAACGTGGAGGGGCAGCAGTGTGACCCAGATGGAGCACAGAAGTTCTACGGCAATTGTGGAGAGGGCCTGGTCTGTCAGAGGAAAATGCCAAAGGGGGGACACAAGGCAGAGCCAGAGCCTACATGTGTTTGTCAGGAAAAGGGCCCTGTATGCGGCTCAGATGGGTGGACCTACCAAAATGTTTGCCAGATGAGAGAGGCTGGCAGCCGCATTAACACAACCATCAAACTCACTGGAAGAGGACCTTGCAACTCTGGTTACTGCTCTCCTTTATTACATATAATCAGCCTAGGAAAGTTAATATTTTGAATATTTCAGTGCTTGTGTATATAGGGAACAATTTTAAGGGGGAATCTGGTATTGAACGTTGGGGTACTCCTTTTCTTTTGCTGCAGCTCCCCACATCGTTCAAGTTCCTAGAAACCTGTCCAACTACACTGGGAATGACATCGTGTTTAGCTGTGAGGCCTCCGGCTACCCTCTTCCAAACCTCAGCTGGAGGAAGACAGGGAGCAACAACCTCCTGCCAGGAGATGATCCTCACATCTCTGTCCAGGTTTGATATGAGTCTCAGTTATTATGCATCACTGAAAGTTGCATTAATAGTGTATGCTTTTGATTAAACTGTGTTGTTTTGGGTCAATTAGTTTTTTTTTGTTTTCGTAGGTCTTTTGTCCCAGTTAGCTCAATAGAAAGAGATGTTTATGATTAAAGGGACATTCCCCTGATTTTACACATCAAATTGAGTAATTTTTTTATCATGAGGAGTACTACTAAGCCTGTGAAAATCGTTGTATAACATCCTTTATGGCTGTTAGTTAGCTTTCCAAAGTAAAAGAAACACCCTCATGATCTCACAAAAGACAATACTAAGTTGTATTATGGGAAATGTTGGATTCAGTGTTTTTGGAGCTGCACACATGGAAATAAAAATCAGTCTCAGCCTCTGGTGGTCCAATTTTGACCATTCTGTTTTTAATCTGTCTTTTGTGAGAACCCCGACTTTCAAGTGCAATACTTAATCACCTAAACTTTTCAGATTTCAGATGGTGGATATTTTTAGATGAGAATCACAATGGGTTCTGTGTTATGAATGACAGCATTCAAAAAGTAAAATATAATCTATTAAGTCACTTTCCAACAAAGTGATTCTTCTTTAACATCCGTATTCACAACAGAGATGAAACAGGGGTAAACAAAAAGGAAATGAGTTTCCTTTTAAACACCCACACAGCAATGTGTTCTTGTGCCATCATTCACTTGTAGACAGTCATGCACTGGCTAAATGCTCAACTGGCAAGAAACAAAACAGTTCAAGAGTGTATTCCTCAATTGATAATATTACAAAATACAGGGTGTCAATATTGGTGCTAGTGTATCAATAATGTAATGATTTATATTGCTAAATTGCTTTCTCATACATCCTATACAAGTGTCTTACCTTTGAGTAGAATTGAATAATCTGTTTAATAATAAAGTTTAATCCGTTCTTTCTTTTTCAGGCTCGAGGCGGTCCCCAGCGCTTCACTGTCTCCACCTGGCTTCAGATACAGGGCCTCCAGGTCTCTGACACAGGGATCTACTCTTGCATCTCCCACAATTCCTTTGGAGAAACATCTGCATCAGCACAGCTCACGGTGTTGACACAGGGTGAGTCTTTGAGCACCATATAGTTGACTGCTCACCTCAGTCAACAGTTTCAGTCTGCTGAAAGATACTGTATATTCTCACACAAAACATTTCTTATCTGTTCTCCAGTGGAGACGGGAGGCCTTGCTGAGCAGAAAAAGCAGCGCTTTGATCATCCGGAAGAAGGCAGTGATGGACAGCTGGCATCTGGAGATTAGCTTGGATTCATTTAAGTCAGTTTATATGACCAGACAACAAGGAAGGAAAAATACGTTTAAACTAACATAAAGGATCGGCTAACATGTTTTACATTACAACAGTTGTAAATGTTTCATTATAATTAAACATTATATGCTTTAGTTTACGTTCTTACTGGACCATGGCACACAGATAAATCACTCTTGGTAATTGTAGAGTTTACTAAATTTGTATGATTATATTAACTAAATAATAACAATAACCCCTTGGACATTGGTATATTCCTCTTCTTGGCCATGGCTGCACATTACAAACCATACAGCCACCAAAAGAACAATAACAAGGGAAGCTGTTGACCCTCTTTACAACATTTAATTGAAATAAATGCCACAAATTATAATTATAAACACACATACGAGTCACCCCTAAAGTAAAGAGATCAAGCCCATTCTTCTGCTCTCATCACTCCATCCAGAAAACATAGAGTACTGTACATTTGTTCACTGAATGATGGATGGAGCAGAGGAGGGTGTGACCATCCGCAGGGTCCCCGTCTGATTCTCTTCATCTCTCTCCACCTGAGTGCCAGTTAATCCTCCCCTCATCCCCCGACTCCCAGCTGGATACACCAGCTCCTTCTGAATGGCAAGCTGCATTAACAGCAAGGAACTTTCCCCTGCTGTCTGTTAGTCAAAGCTGATTGGAGATTACGGGCCTGCGGCGAAAAACACAGCCCTCCATCTCATCTCAAATCACTTTCCACCCCTTCCTCTCCTTTATCTCTCCTTCTTCTCTTCATTTCTTTATCTTCTTAATCCCAACCCTCCTCCTTTTTCAATGTCATCAACTTTCGCTTGCCACTACATTTTTTGCCCCTATTCAGTGTTCCTTTTTTGACAGCTGAATGACAAGAAAGATGAAGAGGAGGAAGAAGGAGATAGAGAGAGAGAGAGAGAAAAAAAAAGCTTCCCCTCCTGAGTGGAGCCAGAATGATGTCATGGGGGCATTTGTCCTCCTGGTGTGGAGGCTTCCCTTCCCCTGCTAATTACCTTGTACAAACTCGAATCTGATATGGCGGATATGAGGCCCAAATACAATTATTGTGGGCTAACAAAGAGATATTGAGATTCAGGGAATGAGGGAGAGACTGCAAGTGAGATAGAAGGAAAGGCACACGCACTGCCATGCATGCACACACACACATGCAGTAACCACATGCACGCACACACGCTCACATACCCACCCACACACACAAACACAACCACTTGTCCTTCCCCTCCATTCCCTCAGATAGGCTAATGTTATTACTGGGGTAATTATCCTCATTAGTGCCAGCAGCTGTAGAGAGCCCATTGCTTGCTGTTCTAACTCCATTCCGAACCTTTCTGTCTTCACATCCTTCTTTGTATTCCCTAGATCTCATTTAGAGACTTTGTCTCCATCCTTTGCATTCTAAGTGGATGCTGTTGTAAAAATAGAGCCCCATCAAATATCTAATAAGCCAGAGTTACCCCTGTTTCGAACCTAGAGTCCATTTGTGGATGAAGGCTGCACTGCTCCACAGAAAGCCTCATTAGAACAGTGAAAAGTGAGCAAAATTAGGAAAATAGTTAGAAAATGGCTCAAGTGCACGATACTTATAAAATAGTTAATAATATTCTGCCAAAAGCCTCGAAATTAACAACAGATAAGTTGTTATTTTGATGAGAATTGTAACTATTTGTTTTTCTTTCTTCCATATTCCAGCTTTTTTAGCAATACAACTGAACACAAGATGGCACTGTTTGGTCAAATAAGCACCACTCTCCAGTGACTGTGCTTTTACTTTGACAGCTACATCTTTGAACACTGCTCTCTCGTTTCTCTTATTTACATCCCTCACAAAAAAGCTAATCTTCACAAAAGAAAATTAGCTGTCATTGTGCTCCCTGCTTGGGGTGAAGAGTTCAGAATAATAGTGTTTGCATAACTAAAGGTATTGCCCATTTATTTGCTTCATGTTTATATGAAAGCATCCTGAAGATGACTCCCTACATGCTCTCTAACTTAATACTCTGTCTGCATCTTTACACACAAATTATGAGATCAAGAACTGAAACAGGGCGGCTTTACACACAGTATCCCCTCCGCTCTGTGAGATTGCCTTTTGTTTTATTGCCAGGGGCTGCTGCGGACAGTAGGTAACCTGTATGCAGCTAAGCCCCACATCAGGCGCTAAATGTCATGCATAGCCTGTTTTTATTGGCTGATATAGCCTGTTGTGCCCTTCTCCTTTTCCTGGAAGCCATTGTTAAAGAGCTGGTTGTTAATGCTGCTGGCCAGATGGGCTCCTTCTCCCCGCAGCTCTGACTGAGGGTGTTTACCATGCACTGGGCTGTGGATAACAGGTGAGACTGCTGCTGGCTTGTCAACCAATCCGAGAGCAGCAGATGTCTGGCCTCTGCCTGTAAACCTTTATTTGGCATTTGGGGCCTTGTGGGAGTGGATTTTATAATAAATGAATCAAGGTGAATTCTAGTTTATATGTTTTTACACAAAGCTATAATGTGAAATGTCCCCACACATATCCTCTCAATAGCCACTACTATCAAACCTCCCTGATCCCCACATACTGAATATCTTTTTAGTTAATTAAAGTATCTTTTTTGTGTGGCTAAAGTTTCAGATTTCAAACTGCCCAGCTATTTAATTTTCCCTTCATAAAGTTCAGACATCATTTCCAGAGCTGTTCCCTTGTCCCTTGTGTGACAAAATGTTTCCAGCATTAGCTGGGCAAACATTGAACATTCCTTTCCTTTTCACATGCGGGCCATCTTGCATTACTGCAATTATCATGGCAACAGCGGAGGTAAGGCCAGGCCTGGGATTGTTGAGGTCTTTTAAAGCTTTGAATCAATCTGCCTTAATGGATGACCCAGACTTTAGCATGCATGTATGGATTAGTTTGACTGGAGCACCTGTCCCTGTTCTGTCAACAACAGATCAGGTTACTGCCTACACATTCACCTGGCTGACACAACTTCCTGTGATTGACAATATGCCAGCCTTTAGTCACTGCAAACCCTCGCAATAGTGATGTTGCATGTAGAATTCATGACAGACTTTGTTTAGTATGATTTCAAATCAAAACCTGCTCTTATTGTGAAAAAAATCCATCATTACACATCATATTTCCTCAAAATTCCACATACAACTCGTCTTCTAATTTCAAGATCTGGCCCAAAGGAGGCCTTGCAGGCTGATTATGGAGTTAAGCTGCCCGAGCGGCCCACTGATGCGAGGCTGAGTGCAGGCTTAGCATCCTTCCAAGGACAGCTTGCACCTAACACCAGACCTGAACTGGGAAGAATACTCTCTCTGAACTTTGCTCCTGAGTATTGAGATTTAAAGATTACATTATTTTCTAACTATAAGCCATTTGCCTCTGATTTCCAGTCAGATATCGTTTATTATTCATATCTGAAGTCTTGTGATTTTTAGAGGAGAACTGGGAAATTAGAGCAGCTGACAGGAAATCAAGCATATCTTCTTCACACTAGACAAGTTTTGATTTTCCTAATCAGGGCGGATATCTCCTCTGAGTTTCTCAGAGCACAATATGGGGGAAATCCCCTCAGATTCATGCTAGTTTCATTCAGAATTAAAAATAAAGGAAGCTGATAAAAGCATCCAGCCAGCTCCATTGTACGCTCATGTGTAACCATTAACTGATGTTCAAACAAACGTCACTTAGCCTGCACCTCCTGGAGCTAAACCTCTAATGCAAGGCTCCATTTGAGATATTAGCATCATTCACATTTCAGTCAGGAGTCTCTACTCATTTCAACCAGCTGGCATTAAGCCGCTCTATATGGCATAGCTACTCTGTATTCACTGTCATCTCCATTATCCCTGATGATGAAACGATTAGCTAGCAACCGTTATGCTAACCACAAAGCTGGACGGGTGATGGATGGGCTAAGTGATAGACTCGGGAGGTTCGTTGGGGGGCTTTGTCCTGGATCTCTGACACCTTCTATCTTGTGATCAATGCAACTCCCCCATTTCCTCCATCCAACACCCCAGTTACCCCCACCAGCTGCCTCTGACCCCTCTTCATAGCCCTGCCTCTGCTTGCCATGTGCTGGGTGTCAAAGGGTTCCCACCTATCGCTCATCAGAATGGAACCCCACCATCTCCTGCCCCACGCACTAAATCACAATCAATCGCTTCAGAGACAGAGATGGATTGGGACATCCACGACCCTGTACCTTTCACTGAGGCCCCCACCCCTCCAAAGGGCTGCTGTCACTGACAAATAATGGAGGTGATTCTAGGAGGAGTGAGCAGGTCAAGTCTGCCGCCCCTGGAAGGAAGTTATCACAATGCAATGGAGGGAAATTCTTTTCTCTTTAGGAACAACAGTCACAGTGTATAACAGCATGTCTGACAGAAGGACGTGTGGTAGAGACAGGTTTGCTTTAATGCGACAGAAAAGATTTTATAATAAATTTTCAATCTATCTAAATGTACATTTTGAATTTTCTTGATGTAAAATGTTCCTTATGGAGCATCTCTGTGTTGTTTTCTGCTGCTCATCAAAAGTTTATAATGATCCGTCCATGAATGAAACTTCCTGCCACAAAATAGATTTGTCCAGAAAATAGAACCTTTTATGTGTATGGTCTACTGGAATGGAGAGCCATTTTGCAGAGCTTTGCCAAGGCTGTGTGATAATGTAATTCTGGCTAACCCAAGATGACAGCACTCTTTTTTAAATCAGACATCTCTGCACTTAAACCATTCTGCTTCTTTAGCATGAGCATTTCAATTTTAGATACGTGCATGAATCAGATGATGCCCAACGTGTCAGATGTCTGCCTTGTCTTGAATATAATGGAGCTAGTGGGCACTCGGCTTGTGATGCTCAAAGCAGCAAAAATACATTTGACAGCTCAACAGCAATGTCTCTTTCCAGAAATCTTGACCCAGTTATTTAAGATAATCCACAGACCTTGTTGTGAGCAGTTTCCTGTAAGAACTATTTTCTCTCTAAACCACATCGTATTAACACGCAGAAGGAAGTGTGCATCTACTCATGGACGACAGGCTTGTGCTTGTGAAAGTGTGATATGTAAACATCGCACTCCTCTTCCTGTAAAGTTAAATAGCCTTGTAAGCTGGCCTCTCGTCCATGCACTCTTGCAGTTGCACGCTTCCTGCTGCACAGCGATACAGATAGAAAATATTTCCCACATGAAACTCTCAACAAGGTCTGTAGATTATTTTGAGTAACTGGGTCATGATTTCTGGAAAGAGACATTGGCGTTGAGTTTTTCAAATGTATTTATTTATTTATTTATTTTTTGGTGCGTTGAGCACCTCAAGCCAAGTGACATCTAATTCCATTACATTCAAGAGATAGCAGACATCTCTCCAGCGGATATCTCCAAAACTCTGCAACTCACACCACAACAATCTACAGGTAAGAGGAAAAATATGTGTATTTTTGATTTAGGGGTGAACCTTCTTTTTAAGGTTATTTGGACAAAGTATATGTGGGGAAACTGATAAGGATTAAATTATAATTCACATAATAATCCTCAGTGAACTAGGCTTATTAGCTAAGTGTATAGGGGTGCCATATGTGCCAAGATATAGGATCTGAAAATGTTCAATATGGAGCCACTTAGAGACACACAAAGAAAAAACATCTGATACATGTATAGTGACCTTCTGCACATTGGATTGTATTTATTTATTCACTATAAAGCTTTCTTACTCCCAACGCCTTACTGCTTTCCTTCTTTCTCCACTCTCAAAATCTTGACATTGTGCCTCATATCATCATGTGTATTTGAAGAGTTGGTGTCTAGTGCTTCCTGATTTACTTCACAACAGTCGAAGTGATTGCATCATTCACATGAGCATTGACAACAAATATCATTCAGACATGTAAAAGTCTCCACAATGCCATAACACGATGATTGGGAGTGAAAGATCTTATTCTGTATTCACTGCAAAAGGCTCAAGGAGGATCATTCACATGTAGATGTGTCCTTCTGGAAGTGCCTCAGCTATACAATTTCCATTTAGATAAGGTGTATACACAAATAAAGAAAGGACATTGGGTTCTTCATTTGATTAACTAATCATAGTCTTTGTAATTCCACTCGGAGACCTTGAAGGGCAGTACCGGGCTGTGCGCCCTGATTAGACTATGCATGATTGCTGCTGCTGTGGCACAAATCAGTTCAAGTAACTCAACTCCATACACTACACAGTGGCTGTGATTAAACAGGCGATTGAGATATAGCGAGCTTCTGTCTGCTTAATCCTTATTCCCATTGTCTAAATAGATAGCCACAGTATAGTCCCTGATCAACAATAAGTGAACACCACAAGAATTGGAGTGAGAGGTGATTAGGGTCTTTAAAGCTCCCTGGAGTGTGGATGAAGGTTGTTTGTGATTAGCTCAAATTTAAAGGGACATTTTGTTCTTTTTGCCTTTTGCTGGAGCAGGGAATTCATTATCTGATGCTTAAGCCAAGAGGGGAAAAAAGACACACACAGCCCCAGGACAGAGGTAATATCTTTAAGTCAGAATGAACCAATCTACATTTGTGGCACAAAACATGCCAAGTGAGGAAGCTTCCGGTTCGCAGCATGTTGACAAACCAAACAAAACACTCCTCAACCTCACGACTCAAGCCTCGAAGTGCTTTAACCCTCTTCCCACTTCTCTGGCAGCCCTCTTCATGCTGTGCAGTGGTGTCTGTGTATCATCTGAAGGCTGTATAGAAACTCTACAGCTCCTCTCCATGACTGATCTCTTTTGATAGAGCTCATTATGCAAACTGCTCCCAACTCCCACCGCATAATTAGTGCTTAATTAATTTGAGTGAAATCTTTCATCTGTCTATGTCCGGCCAGCTCCTTCCTTCCATTTACAACATGATATTAATTTCAGAGGGGGGAATGGTAGCCCAGCTGATGAAAAGGCTGATATAATTAATCAAGTACTGTATCTTTTTCCTTCATTTTTTGCAGGAATAATAATAAGTGTGATGAGCAGAGTCTGATTAACCCCATTATGCTCCCTAATTAGGGTGATCATTTAATAATCAAGGAAGCAGCACAATTACAAATGCATGCAAATTATGCCATTTAATGAAGAGTGTGCAAATTCTGTGAATCCTTAGTTTGGAAAATATGGCATTCCAAAGTAAAAGATCAACAAAAGGTTTTTCTCTTAATGTACATATGTTAATGATGTACTTAGATACTTGACACACACATTTTCCATATTTTTCTCTGACTCTGACTGATCTCTATGGAAAACAGCCATCAGCAGGAAGACATGAATAGGAAATGTGCATCGATGACGCATAAAGCAGGTTCGTCACACGCTAAAGGGACTCTTAAGTAATCTCTTGACATTTAACAAATAGTTCAACATTTTGGGAAATATGCTTAGTCGCCTTCTTGCTGAGAGTGAGATGAGAAAAACGATACCACTCCCTTGTCTGTATGGTAAATATTTAGCCTAGCTGGAGCCAGCAGCTGGTTAGCTTAGCTTAGCATACGTACTGGAAACAGGAAGCAGCTAGCCTGGCTCTGTAAAAACAACCAAACTTTTCCTTTCACTAAAACTCCCTAATTAAGCCATTTCATTTAGTTTGTTTAATCTGACCAAACACTGAAGAGCAAAAAAAAAGAAGAAGTTAAGGTGTATTTCTGGACCGGTTGATGTAGCTTCATGGGGTGTCTCCCTGTAGAACCACAGTGTGCAGTTTTTATTCTTCAGGTAAGGGTAAGTAAGGGTTAAAAGAGTGGGATATAAAGTATCAATTTGTGAGCTTTAGAGGATCTGTTAGAGGTATATTTCTTAGCCTACCTTTTGACAGAGCCAGGCACTGTTACTAGGCTTTGTGCTAAGCTAAGCTAAGCTCCTGCTATAGCTACAGACATGAAAGCCCTTCTTCTTTGGAATCTTCTTCCTACCCAAATCTGAGAGTCTAGCTCAGTCTAGATCAGCCTTCAACCTCACATAGTCTGCCCTTACAACTAAATTCCAGCTATGCAACTTTAACTTTTTATTTTAATGTTTCTAAGTGGTCATGGTTACGTCTATGTTGTGTATGTAACACCTTCTTTGGTATACAGTACAGTATGTGTTCTTGTATATCTGTCATCTCACTTCGTTTTTGTTTATTTTGCTAATGCTTCTCATTACTGTGTTGTTGGACATATGGAAGGTAACAAATATTCTGCTTTTAATGCTATGTTATACATTTTTTGTGTGTTTTGCTAGTGTTGTGTGTTTTTTTTGTTTGTTTTATATGTGCAGCCCTCTGAGGCATATTTTGTGATATTCAGCTATAATAAACTTTGAATTGACTTGAGAGTGGTGACGATTGGCAACATTTTATATTAAAAGTGCAATGTGTAAGGATTGTAGTTGAAAACATTCAAAAATTAACTAAATTATACACAGAATGTTTAGAAATAACATTTTGACCTACAAGTGTATTGTGCTGCACAGATACCTACTGACATAAGCATGCTAGCCAGTCCCATACCAGTCTAAAGCTCCTGTGCTAGCGGTGTGAAGACAAACACTTTCACGGTGCTTCGAAGCTCCCAGTCTGGACTGCTAGCTGCACAGCTAACTGAGATAGCAAGCTAACATTAGCTACAATTAGCAGAAGTTAGCTGTTATTCTGGTGATATGCTGCCCTTTATTTGTCTTGAGCATGAATTCGACAGGACTCTTTTTTTACATATTGCACCTTTAAAATCCTTCTAATAACATTAGTCAATAAGTAATAAGGGCCTTATAAGATGCGTATTAATAATATTATGTATTAATAAGACTATGTAAGTGTCAATAGTAGCATCATAAACATGTTTATGTGCTTTTACTTGTGCTTTTTGCACCTACCAGATACTACCAGAATGCCTTATCAAGATTATTAATAACCCTTAATACCTATTAACTAGCACTTATTAGGAGAACTTAAATATAAGGTGCTACCAAATGTAGAACTATCCTTTTCATTTTCAAACTAAAATCAAACATTAGTAACATTTTAAAAAAAATAAAAAATATCAAGATTGAAGATAGAAGAGCAATCTTTGGCACTCATATGAAAGCAAGAATAAAACTGTTCATGTTCATTTTGTTGGCTCTCATCACTCAGGCACTTAAAGCCACTGATAGATAGGCATTAACTTTTATTTCCCAGTGGCCCTGTGTGTGTTTTATAGAGCCTTGGGCACTAAGAGGCAGCTGCCACTGTAATCTCGCGCTCAGAAGTTCAGTACCGTGGACAGCAACCAGTCTTCTCTTGAGAGATAACTTCTATAGACCTTCCACATTTAGAGCTATTGTTTAAAATACAACACTGTGAACATTAATTCAAGTAATGGGACATTTATGTAGTTAACAGAGATTTCTAGACGAGTCTAATGTATTAATAAGTGAGATAAGCTGACTAACAGTTCAGGGCTATGAGAGAGCAACCAATGTGTAGCTCCGTGTGTCAATAGATAAAGGATATGGCCCATTAGGTCTGCCAGAGGCCATCTATCATGCTCCTAGATGATACAGCTGCTGTCTACACTTTCATCAAGATAATGGTGACCTCATATATGGAGTCTATGAGCAATGGCCTTGATTTCATTTTTCTTACATGGAGTCATTATCAATATCATTACAATCTGCAGTGAGCCAGGGAGCAACAGAGGGTGGACCATTTTTGTTGTCTACTTGCATGAGGCATGCATTGCCGGCTAAGCTTAATGCCTGTCAGTAAGCTGGCTTCTCCTGCTAGAGCGTGTGTGCCTCCTCCACTTCTTTGTATCTGCGAGATGTGTACGTGTGTGTGTGTGTGTGTGTGTGTGTCTACATGAATGTACCTCAATTTACTCCTCTTCACCCCCATAGTGCAGCTGTGCCTCAGAGGACTCTTGTGAAGTAATTGAATGAGCTGGGGCAGAGGGAAACCTGTGGCAGCGAATGTGGAGCCCGCTGGCCTTATTATCTGTAATACGGCAGGCGCTCTGCCTGCACTTTCCCATCCGCTCATGAATACAGAAATGAATGTGGCGCACGTCAGAGGTGAACGCAGAGGGGGGAATCGGGCCAGAGCTGTTTTAATCAGCTCCCAGATAGAACAATCACTTTATCCACCTCCGGAGCTCAGAGGTGAATTAGTGTTTAACATTCCAGGGCATGCTTTCTGACAGGGGACTCCACCCCAAACAACCAATGGACTGCGGAGATTATTGAGAGACACTCTGATGTTTTTGATGAGTAAATTAGAGCTAAACATGCCCCTGGGACTGCAGCGAGTGATATGCAGGAAGACCTCTTTTTTTAATAAGAGGCTCAGAAAAAGAGGAAAAGAAAAGCTGGTGTTGTCCCTTTGAAGCCTTTGTTCATACATCTGTAGACACACATTAAATATAACCAAAGAAAGCATCTAAGGATGTTCCCTCATACTTATTTTAAAGTGGATTTAAAATAATCCCACTCAAAAGATGCACTGCAGGATAAAATATATATGATATTCAGAGAGCCATTTTCAGAAATAACCTGAAAGCCCACAAAAATCTGTCCTTGTCCTCACAGAGTCATCAGCATCACTGTCAAAAGTACAGATGACATCAGGGGCATTCCACGTCAACACTGAGGTCCATTAGTATTAAGCTCAGAGCCGTACCACTTTGCAGTGCTTTTCACAGCAACCTGGTCTCGTGGGCATCCTTCTAAAGTACACTTTAAAGTCTAGACAGTGACCTCCGTGCTGCTCTCATGGCCAAACAGGCAATTTCCTCATTGATCTTCTGGATACTACAGTCTGACTTTCCCCCCAGAAACCTCTTACTGGTGCAGGTTGACTTGCTGTTTCAAAGTGACATGCTGGCTCCCCTGAGATTACAGATGGTTTTCCAGGTCTTCAATGAGAAACCGGTCACTGGAAATCAACAGGTAAAATTATTATTTTTTTAAAAGGCAGAAAACTTCCTGATTCCATAAACTCTCGTCAGGGTAGAGTCCTGTAACTGTACTGAAACTTTTCCTTTCTTTGGAAATGACAGGAAAATGTATTTAAACATTATATTACATGTATGTACATTAAAACAAATGTATCAGAACATCCTGCTGGTTGTGTAAATTTGTCAAAGCCAATTAACACCCTAATTAGTAACAACCCTTGTCCTAAAAACAGCAGGTCAACATCTAGCAACAGAGGGGAAAAGGACAACAGATATATTATAGTTAAAGGTGCACTGTATAGTTTTGGGGAAGACATTTTTATCAGAAGACAAAGATCTTCATTGACTGATTTGTTGTATGCCTCAACAAACAAAATAAACAAACTCTTCGTTTTCATGACTTAATAAACTGAATAAACAAACAAACAAACAACAGTGTTCTGGGGACCTTATTTTCCTCTGAGAACAACTTGTTTATTCAGTTATGGAAAAAATGTATATTTCTGAGTGTGCATTTCTTCTCCAGAACTACATAGTGCCCCTTTAACCACAGTGGACAAAACTAAGTAATATGAGTATGCATATTAATTCAGATATAAGAGTATACAAACTAACAAACAGGTAGATTAATGACCAAAACTACAACAAAGCTACTAAAACAATAGAAGAATAAGGAAGGACTGAGTTGCCTTCCCTCTATATAAATAGTAGTATAGTAATATATGTTTATATATAGAACTATAGTTAAAAACCAATCACTTCATTAAACTCTGGCACTTTTGTTCTACCACGTCATTGTCCTCTTGTCGGTGCCTGCCTGCTCTCAGTTTCGGGGACAAAGGCTAAAGCCGAGGCTGTGCTGTGTCCACAGCCAGCCTGATTAAATCTGGGTCCCTCGCTGGCTCTCTCCATGGTGCTGAAAGAGCCCTCTATCAGATTACAAGCAGCCAGAATAGGACCTCAGCTAATCCATTACAATAATTGATTGACAATGCATTGAAGGTGGCCATGTTGTGAGCACCAATTACAGTCATGTCCTATTGCACTTTCAAATTGGCTTGGATTTGGGAAAGCACACAGAGCCAATCATTCATGTGGGAAGTGCAGGTTTTCTGTACATGTGCGGTGAGAATAAGGGTAATCTAATCTCTGTTAAAACAACCACGCTGCTCCACGGCTCCCTTGGCATCTCGGTAAATGATTGACAGAAGCATCATGGTGAGATGCCTGCAAATAGATTTGAGTGCGGTGCTTTGGATACTGGAGGTAAACTGTCTGTCTGTTCTCAGCATTAATTCTTCATCCTGTAGGTGGTGCAATGAAGTAAGAACTAGGCTCTAAGGCCTAAATGTGTTCATCCTCAACTCAAACTTCTAGTTATACAGTTGAGTCATGAACAGTCAAGCCTACAGCTCAGAGTTTATTTTAAAGGGGCGCTATGTAGTTTTGGAGAAGAAATTCAAACTCTTTGACTCGAATTTTAATACTTACAATACTAATTAGATAATAATGCAAACTCAGAAATAGGGAATTTTTTTCCATAACTGAATAAACAAGCTGTTCTCAGAAGAAAATTAAAAATTAGGTCCCCAGAACACTGTTTGAAGCTAGAAAGGTGGCAGGGTCTGCCAAATATAAACAAAGTAAAACAGTATGAAATTGTGTTGTCCCGGTAGGTCAGTTTGTTTATTCAGTTGATCATGAAAACCAAAAGAGAGTTTGTTTCTGTAGTTTGTTTACGCTTAAACAATCTTTTCTGATTACAATTCCTTCCCCAAAACTCCACAATGCACCTTTAAAGTGAGTATTTGCGGAAAATTGGAGAAAGGAAGACCTACTGTCAAGAAGCATGATTCAAAAAACATTTGAAAACATTACTCGTTCATATATTTTCAACTTCCATCTTATAATCTAAGTAATTACACTGACAGCATCGCCTATAGACAAGAGTTACAACGAGAGCAACATTTAAAGTCCTATAGCATGTGATAAGGCTGAGGAGGGTGTAGCTGAGCTGGCTGCAGCTGTATGCTAATTAGGCGCCTATGCTTCCCGTCCGCCAGGGCAGCACGCGCCACTGATCAAACACGCGCATGCGTCGGTACAGCCACGGAGCGGCACACCGGCCCACGCGCCCCACAGAAATTATCACGGGGGAAAAGAGGAACTCGTTAAAATGCCATCAAAGCGTGTAGTCCCAACAAACCACGACTAATAGATGCGGACTGACAGAACAACAAGTAACAGAGCCGAGGAGGCTGACGCGGAAGCAAGTTGTTTTTTTATAACAGCTGTCATTTAGAGCACAAACAAGATTAGGTGACGTTCACGCGTTCAAAGTTTACAGAAAAATATGATTATCCGTGAATACTAATGATCAAATCTCCGAACTGAGTCACTAAATTAAAGTGTTGGAAAGTTTCGGTCTATTTTTCAACGATTTAAAAGAATCTTTTCAAAGTTTCATCAAATGTGTCATTTCACCGTAGCAGAGCAAAATAACGGTGTGCTTCCAGGCAGGTGAGAAGGCACGGTGACACAGGGGCCCATTGAAAGGAAAGGCGCAGGCCTGCGGCTCAGCTCCGATTGTGTAATTATTTGACTTGGTCATACTGCAGCTTTATGCAAATGAGAGGAACAATGTACGACGATGGAGATTAATTCCTCCCTGGTCTGCCGACTGAAAGGAAGAAGAATGCGCTCTCTGCCAAGTGGCGCACTGCAGCCTACATTTAGCCATTAAAACGGAAAAAAAAGGGACAAACAATATACGAGGTATGCGCGAAAACCATAGGGGAGCTGGTAAAGAATATAGGCCACATGAATTAGTCGTAAAAAAGTTGTTTTTGTTATGCAGATGGGAGGCTTTTATTTATTTGTTTTGCTTTCCTTTTAATAAACTACGAATGTATAACGAATCATGCGACATCTTTACTTGTTTAAAAACTTAAAACTTGAATCTTATAAGCTTCTTCCAGCAGAAAAAAAGGCCAGAAAATCTACAATTAACATCCTGAAAACAGCACATATCTGTACAAACAACACTTCCAGACTGTCTCCAGCAACAGCAGCAGCTTCTCTGGATATCTGTGCAGCGTTTTTTTTCTCTTTCTCCACCACAAGCCTCGGCTGCGGCCTTCTTTGTCTGGAGCACTGATTCCGCCCAGCACGCGTCTAGCTGTGGGCCAGATTGGCCGTGAGTCCCGTTTCACAGTTAAGAGGTCAATTTGCCTTTCAAACGAAAAAAAAAAGAAAAAAAACACAGGGATATCCAAGCACGGGCAGACGTGGCTATTGTGCACAAAGACCAGAGGGCCTTCTTATTACTTATGTATGCAGCGAGATGTCTGATTTATATGTCGAGTTAAACTACCGAGACAGACACGTGCCCTAAAATAAAGAAACACTCCCTCTGTGGTGTTTATTTAAGACATAATAAAATAAAGGTCTGTTAAAAAAAAAGCGCCTCATTTGGTTTGTTGGGTGGCTTAAGCAATTTGCGTAAAGGTCGTGCGTAAAAGAGGCTGGAGCATGGACAGAGAAAATAAACAACCGTGTTGAGGTAAACAAAAATAACCTGAAGGCTGAATTGAAGGAGTCTGTTCTTAAAATTGTGTCACGGCAGAAATGGAAAGGAGAAGAGCTTTTGGGTTGTATTTAACAAAGCTTGTCTCATCCCCCGTCTTAATTCTAAATTGTGATGATTGTGGCAGTGATGGACATTTCCTTTTGGCAGCTCCGGGGCCCCCAAAGGAGAGCCACAAAGCCGTGGCACGTGTGCAGTTGTATAGGGGCCCATCAGACCGTAAAAAGAGGAGGGTCCCGGCGTGTGCCTCTGTCGGGGAGGGGCTGAGCGCACACATTAATGTAATAAACCGCCAGTACATCTGCTAAGCTATCTGCACATCCTCCAACGAAATCCACCAAACCCAGGCTCTGAGCCCTCCCACAATCAAATCCACTGGGATCTTGGTTGCATCCGATTGGTCGGGGATGCTGCAAAGGGGGGGGGCGAGAACAATAGCATCATTCCGGCATAAAAAGAGTGGAGCTATGCCTTGGAGACGAAAACATTTCAGCAACAGAAGGATCGATATACTGGGGAGATAAAGTCCCATAAGCTTCTAGTGTTGCCATATTTTTAACAAACCTGGATACTCGAGACTTCACCCACCTCCCCGAAGTGCCTTTCCGCTGTTACTCGCCAAGATGCCCAAAGGATTCCTGGTAAAAAGAAACAAGAAATCTGCACATGTTTCCTACAGGACTCGGTCAGACGATGATGACCTCCACGAGCCGCCCACCCCAGCTGCCTTGCCGTATCAGGCGGACCCCTCCCCGCCGATGTCCGTGGCGTCCAGTCCGGACCGCGCCGCAGCATCGCCGGATTTCAGAGCAGCTGAGGCGCCGGTGCCAAGACTGGAGAAGCCGGCACAGTTCGGCAACCCAGAGGCAGTGTGCCAAGCCCTCTACAGCCCCACCCGGCCCATCAGCAAGGAACACGACAGGGAATATTTTGAGAGAAGTTTCAATTTAGGCTCGCCTATTTCTGCCGAGTCATTCCCGACACCTGCCTCCCTCTCCGGCCTGGACCATCTCATGTACGCACCCGTCGACCTGAAAATCGGCACCAGCAACAGCAGCCGCAGCGGCACCACCAGCAGCAGCCTCCCGGCACCGAGCAACCGGGTCGGTACCAAAAGACCCGCAGCTGACGGCGCAGAGCGCAAACCCAAACCCGCCTCCAAGAAACCCAAAGCCATTAGAAAACTCAACTTTGAAGACGAGGTGACGACTTCTCCCGTGCTTGGTCTCAAAATCAAAGAGGGGCCGGTGGAGATGAAGCCGAGGTCGCAGTCCTCTGGAGGAAACAAGCCTTTGGGGGAGTTTGTGTGTCAGCTGTGCAAGGAGGCGTACGCGGATCCCTTCTCCCTCGCTCAGCACAAGTGCTCCCGCATCGTCAGGGTCGAGTACCGGTGTCCCGAGTGCGATAAGATGTTCAGCTGCCCCGCCAACCTCGCCTCTCACCGCCGCTGGCACAAACCGCGGACCACCGGCGTACCTGCGATGTCACCGGCACCGGGCATCAAACCCGAAATGGCCAAAATGCCACCTCTGGGTGTCAAGTCAGTCTCCGACGAAGCCAAAGACATGAGTGACAGAGACACCCCGAGTCCAGGTCTGTCCGAGTCAGGCTCTGAAGATGGCTCATACGACTGCCAGTTCTGCGGGAAGAGGTTCAAGCGACAGGCATACCTAAGAAAACACATCATGGGACACCAGGCCTTGCAAAAGAAAGTGCTGGAGGAGCACGGGTTTCAAACCAGCGACCGCGCCGCAGAGCAGGTTCCGGTCTCATCCTCCTCAGCACCACCACCACCACCACCACCTCCATCATCATCATCATCAACATCATCATCATCATCATCATCCTCAGAGGAAGCCTCAAACCAAAGCCCTCTCAATCTGAGCCCGGTGGACTGCCTGCTGTGCCCGGTGTGCGGGGAGAGTTTCACCAGCAGGGCCGGCCAGGAGAGACACCTGCGCCTCATGCACTCCTCCCAGATTTACCCGTGCAAATACTGCCCCGCCACTCTCTACAGCTCGCCGGGGCTCACCAGGCACATAAACAAGTGCCACCCCTCGGAGAACAGGCAGGTGATCCTGCTCCAAATGCCCGTGCGCCCCGCCTGCTGAAAGACAACGCAAAACTCGTGCCTTTAAAAAAAAAAGAAGAGAAACAAAAAAAAGTGGCTTTGGGGTACAAAAAAAAAAAAAAAAAGTTGTCATGCTCACTGCCATAACTTTAGGCCAATGAAAGGCAGGGCGGTTTGATGTTTAAGTGGTGTTTAATGAGGTGTCTTTTCCATGCCAATCAGTGATTGTTGAATGCTTCTCTCTATATTTGAATTACATATAGGCCTATTTTGAGATTTTCTCGTCTCAAATTAGTTTATCAAGTAAACAAAAAAAAAATACAAAGCGTTAGTTTGACTGTTAAAGGGTATTTTTCTAGGACAGCACATGTGTTCAATGATAGCTTCTAGACCTAAGAAATGTCTTAAAGATTCTCAGAAATCCTTCTCTCATCAGAGCCTTTTTCAATTCACCGACCGTGATTGCTCTATCACTGTAGCTTTACGCTAGTTTGTGAATGACAGAACTTATCAACTTTGTATTGGCGGGGGAGAAAAAAGAGTGAGTGAAGCATTCCCTGCGTAGTAGGACCACAAATGCCTTTAGTATAAGAATAAGCCTAGTCCGACATAGACTACATACACATCCAAATCCCGCTGTATAACTGCCTTAAAAGAAGTCAACATAGACTGATTTGATTTAAGATGCTGGCACATATTTTATTATTATTATTATTATTATTATTATTATTATTGAAGATTGTTGCAATATTTTTCATCATGTTTATTTATTTATTTATTCTAATTATTTTATGTAACTTATTGTTGTGTTTGTTGTGATTTTTTCCTGTGAATCGTTCTGGCAGTTTACATGTCGTACAGCCAAAATGTTTTTTTTGTTCTTGTTTTTTTGTTTACTTTGTTTGATTTTGTCAAATTGACTGTATGAGTTGTGATATTTGTCGTGGGTCGGGTTTTAATCTTCAGTCTCCACAGCTCTTGTAAAAAAAAAAAAGACAAAAAGAAACGTAAAGCTCTTACCTTAGATGCAATCTTTTTTAAGGACAAGTTATTTTTCTTAAATGTTGGCTTTTATAGCGCTTTGATTGTATGTGTATATCGTTGTTGTCTATCGAAATAAAAATATTTTCAAAAGGACACGTGTGTCTGGAGGTGGTTTCACTTTTTCAGAAGCAGCAGAGTGACAAAGAAAGTAAAGGCGCTGATGAACTTTCTCAACGAAAATCACCACATTTCTAAAGGGAGTTTTGTATTGCGGACACAAGTTCTGAAAGAAAACGCTTGTTGATCTTAGTCTTGATTATCCAAGAGGTTTTTGGAAGTCTTTGGCTAATAGTAAATAATTAGTACATGCCAAGAGGACATATGCCTGAATACATGTCGGGAAAATGTACTTAAAAATATGATTTGGACTTATAAGATGTTTCTAAAGCCCTCTGATTTTATTGTCTTCAAAATGAAACATTTATGCCACCCTGTGCGCACATTAAAACCCCAAAAGATTCTTTAGCTTACTTTAACAAATCTTTACATTCACTCAATTCATGAGTTTATTCGTTAAAGTAGGCTATCGTATAAATTTAGGAGCTTATTTCATAAAAAACGGAGACAGTTTCTGTCTAAACCACATCGAGATTTTCAAAGGTGAAAGCGGTTTTAACTCTCCTTTTATTGAATGAGGTGGTTTAAAAATGGTTTCATAAGTCGGCTCTCCCGATGTTAATCAAATTTTACACCATAAAAGTTTGAACAAAGTCAGCATTCAAACGCCTGCACCCCACTTCTCACCCTCTAAAACGGTGCGAACTTCCTCCACAACAGGAAAAGGAAACCTCAGATGCACCTTGGCCCATACCTTCCCCGTTCATCAGTCTGATTCGCAGTAAATCATCGCTGCAGTGGCTCAATAGACGCCGTTTCGCTGCCATAGAGAAGCACTTAGGGCCTAATCATAAATTCCCTCCTTAATACCATGTCAGGACACGACAGGAGGACAAAGAGTTGGTGCTGGTGCATCACAGCTCACCTCTGCAACAGTAAAATATCGGTCTGCTTTGGCCGACTCATGCAGCTCGATTTGTTGCTGGTTTTGTGGTGATTTAGGACGCACTGGCTTCATATGTGACCTCAAGAACATGTAAAGCATTAAGTCAGCTGTAATTTAGCAGGCGGCCTCCAACTGTGTCACCTCAGACTTAGAGACCGTCAGCATGGAGTTAAAAAAATGATCACTGATGGTGTATTTGGAAATGTAACTTCCAAGTCTCTTTTTTTTTGTTCCAGCTCGTGAATGTCCAAGACCAAAAAGAATACCACTAACTTTTTAAAATTAGTGTAAAGGGTTTTACTGACACTACATCAAGACAGAGAGATATGTGAAGTGTGAGATTAGGCTACAGCCAGCAGTGTAGCGCATGAAATAATACAATCTGCTGGTAATGACAGAGCATGTCAGCCTCACAGGGGCTGGGACAAACAGCCCCTGCCTGTTCTGTTGTAAACTACCTCAGAGTCAATGATGACAGCGCAGAGCCAGGCGAAAATGAGCCAACATTAGGCTTCTTTTCTCACCCTTTCTCACACACAGTTTTAGGGATCCAATTACGGTCAAGTGCTTTTCTTGCGTCTCTATGTGACCCAGCTAAGGCAGGGCACCCAGTAGGTGCTGCAACCGTTGCACCTGCACCTCCTGGTGAGGTTCCATTATGCTGGTAGGGGAGAGCAGCAGGGGAGACAGATGGGAGGAGGGTCAGGTTACCCCTGCTGCTGCTGCTAGCACTGCAGGGCCAGGGTCAGGAACAGCACCATCATGTCAGCACACACACAACTATGTGATGAGGGGGAAAAAAAACGGACAAAGATACACAGAATTTCAAATTGATTTAATGAAATGTCTCAATTTTCACATTTCTAATAAAGGTAGCAGGACTTCGGTCGTTAAAAACAGTTTGATATGTTGACAAGTAATGATGAAATCTTCAAGCTTTTTTTTTTTTCCTCTTTCTCTTATACAAAGATTATATTACAGGCATTAATATATTTATATTCAGAGGGCGACCAAGCCCTCAAATTTGACACAATGTACAAGGATTTTTCTAAAACGAGAAGAAAAGCAAAAAAAAAAAAAAAAAAAGGTACTAGGACTAACACTAGCTCATTTTCTTCACGTATATAAGACACACAATCCTTATCTTGGTCCACACTAACATCTCCAGCAAACTAAGCCACCAAAGGGGGAGCACAGACCCCTTAAACAGACATCATCTATAACCTACAATCTTTAGATCAGCATCCTGGGTGGTTCCTTCAAGTGGCTTTGGGGAGGGGGGGAAATAAAAACCATAGATGTTGATCCGGGCCTATATAGCTATACATTCTTCAAAAGAAACGCACAAAAATGGACCCCACTGTTTGGATTCCCCATTTTCTGCTCCGGGGAATGAACAAACAAAAAGGGAGGAGGCGAGATGTGAGAATGACAGGACAGCATGGGGAGAAAGTAAGGCATAGTAGTAGTGCAACAGATGGGGATAGTGTTGCAGCTTGGGTGGAGCCCTCAGAGGGTGTGAGTGTATAATATGTGTGTATGTGTGTGTTGGGGTGGGGTGGGGGGACGACGACACCTGGCTACCATGACAACTAGAGCAGGGCAGGTTGGCCCGCCTGGCTGTTGCTAGGAGGACTGTTAGAGTTCAGCTCTGGCATGCCACCAAAACCCATCTCCTCGTGTGGCCTCAGCCAGGAGGCGACATGGAGAGCAGGATCATGGGAAAAAGGAGGTGCCACTCGATTCCATTCACAGATTCACAGACGGAGCAGCACACCACCTATAATAAAGACTAAACAGAGAACCCTGCGATTCCAAAATCCATCTGTTGTTGTTGTTGTTTTTATTGTGGGAAGCACAGTGACAGTCCTTTAGAGGCGAGGGGAGGAAAACACTTTGTTCGAGACCATTAACGAGGAGATGTGATGCAGGGTTTCCATGGTTTGTCTCAAGACGATGAAAAAGAGAAACTAAAATCTGATTACTGGGAGTCGGGGTGGATGTGGGACAGCATCTCAGGGGACAGACAATACACAGGCACTGTGAGAAGCTCCCTCAGAAACTCACACATACAGACACACAGACACAGACACACAGACACACACACACACACACACACACACACACACACACACACACACACACACACACACACACACACACACACACACAGACACACACACACGCAAGTGCATGGAGTTAAAATTCATAAGATTCACCTGAGGCTCTGGCGGTATTTTTCCTCTAAACAGCACATGAATACATAACACAACACGACAGCAAAATTATTCATCAAATAGTCCTTTCTATATACATCTAGCAAATAAAACTTAAAGCAATTTACATCCAGGAACAGAAGATACACATTCAATGCGAGTTAATCAATGACAGTGATTGCAAAAAAAACCAAACAAAAAATGTTGGTCAGGAACGTTGGAATGTCGATGTCTCAGCTTTGTGGGACAAGGGAAACTGATAGCAGAGGAAAGAGACAGGAGGAACTTATTCAATTACCGGACATGAGCCCATGTTAACAACGTCAGAAAACAATTACAAACGCAGTCTTTTCTCATTCCAGCAGAGTTGCATAAATCAAACTGTGACACAATCCATTGGAATTCATTTAAAAACGAAAATTAGAGTGATTAAAAAAAGAAACAAATTTATATTCAGCTCAAGTTAGAAACACGTCATTGATTGTCCAATAAAAAGCCTCTGACTTCACCTACTACAGGGAATCTGTGAAGAGGTGCAGTGAGTCCAAATCACTGTGGGGAGGTGTTCCCCATGCATCAGTCTTTACTCCTTCTTACAACAGGGAGATGGTCCACCAACAGGGTCCAAACTGAAGTGGTATCTTTGACACAGGTGCAGCAGGAGGTAAAAAGGCAGACACGTGTAAATGGATACCAATCGCTTGTGCAGTTTTAGCATTTACAGCTGTGTCATTCAGTGCTTCGCCACGTTAAGTGTTGAGATAGATGAGATGTAGAAACAGGGTAAAGCAGTCTCCCATTCCCTTACTATAGTAAGAACTTGTTTTCCTCTAGTGCATCATGTCTGCATTAGAAAGTGAGAATAAAAATGACATTTTTATAAGAGGCTGCTTTAAGACTTCTCAGTCAAGTCTTCCTATGTTACTGATTGTTAAGCTGAAAACACCAGGATGAACATAAATAGCTTAGTCACATATCCACCTCGATTAAGCAGTTAAACACCACGACAAATGGAAATGTATCAACGAAATCAACGATTGCCACTTAAATTAAAAATTGCAATATGCTCCAGTGACATGTTTGTAGACACAAAATAAAAAACAAAGAAAAACAATACACGCCAAAAAACAATAAAGAAATTCTCTTGCAGTCACGGCTGGGTGTGTGAGGTTCTTCGAGAAAAGATTAAAGGCGGCACTCGTGAGGGGAAAAAAGTGGGACGGGGTTGAAGAGCTCAGTTGGAGGATTTGCTTATAGCGCTGGCTGATCGGCGGAGTTTTCCGGAAACTCTGTTCTTTGTGGCACGGGGCATTGTGGGAGAAACCTGGTCGACAGAGTCCGTCGTTGCTCCTGTGGTGTTTCCGGCATCGGTGCTCGCGCTGCCAGTGAAGGAGCCTAAGGGGGGAGAGATGGAGGCAGAGTTTGTATACAGACAGAGATGGCAGGGGCTCGTTGGGCTTTGTGTGATTACTGTTTATCCCAGCATGCTTTGTCATGCACGTGGCTGCTCCCACAACCAAGATTACCCAGTTCATTGGATTTTCACCAACATTCACAGAACTTTCAAAGCAAACTGTTTGAGTTTGTTCTTCCCTTTAACTCATTAGAATAAAGATTTGAGAGAGAGAATAAAATATTTCAGAAATCACATGCCTTTTTCACATGCTGAAGATAAGCAAAGCTTGTTAAAAGAGAAGCTGCCTTTCTTCCCAATACAGTTTTTCCAGATGCTTATAGGATATAAAAAAACGAGAGGTGAGCTTTGTAGCTAAAGGCAAAAAAAATAAATAAATAAAAATGTATTCAATTCGCAGTATGAAAGCAGAATGCTCTGAATGAAAATAAAATTACACATTATGCTCTTGTTGTGAACATGCGGAGCCTTCCCATTGTCAAACATTGTCCTTTGTCCAAAAAACTTCACATCCATGATTACGGGATGGCAAATAGTAATAAGCTGGGAGGTGGACATCAAATGCTGCTGAGGACAATTGAGTATTGTGAACGGCGCCCTGACTTCCTCAGTGTGCCCCCTGACCAAACCCCCACCCAACCCTCCTCAACCGCCTCTGCCCCATGCCTCGAGTTTAAACAACTTTTCTGCTTTGTCAAGATGGCATCTGCTTGCCTATTTTCTTTCCTATCCTTTTATTTCCTGCCATTTTTTCAGAGGCATCTCAAGTTGCAGCGGCTAAAAGGAACGGCAGATGGCTGGAGTAACAGACACTCGGCAGCACAGTGGACACCAGCAGCATCCAGGGCCGCGGCTCACTGGGAGAGGAGGGCTGGGCTTTGGATGAAACATAGGGTGTGTGTGTGTGTGTGTGTGTGTGTGTGTATTGTGAAGGGCTGGGGGGGGGGGGTCTGAACATGCATTCTCAAATCTGCATATGAATATAAAAAAGGGTGGGCTTTGCTCAAAATGTGGGCTGGCCTTATGGACAGAACAAATCCAGCATTCCCGTATTCTTCTTCCAGTCATTCCTACAGTAAACACTTTCCTAAACTAAACTCCAGCTGCATGTACTGTAAAGTCATATGATGGACAGGAGGAAGGCAACCACCTATTAAAGCTAACATACACAGAGAATAGTGTTAACCACATACTCAGCAGACTTCCCTTTTTGTTTAGCAGCCATTAAAACATGCTGCGCTAAGCAGTCCTCATTCCCATTGTGGCGCTAAATGACTGACTCTAAATTATGTTCTCCACTGTATGGTCTTATGTAAGAATATATTTTTATAGTGTGTTACTGAGTGCAAAAATAATCCAGAAGAAGTTAATGCGTCATTATTATAATTACTATTACAGCCCAGCATTTCTGCTCCTTACTCAGCCGGAACCTCCTTATGGTGAGGTTAATTTCAGATGGAAAAGAAGAAGGGAGAGAGCGAGAGAGAAAGAAAACAAAAAAAAGTCTTTAAATGGCCCTGCTATCCCATTGGTCCCCTCTGCAGCAGTTTAAACAAGGCTTTAGATGACAAAGACGTCTTCCAGTGCGGCAGGTGTTAGTCTCAGACTCTGCCCCAGGCAAACAGGCACACTCCAACAGGAGGAAATGAGGGGGGTGGAGGGATTGGGGGGGGGGGGGAGAGAAAAGAGAAAAGTGTTTGCTGGGGGAAGAGATAAAGGCGCGCCACATGCAGAAGCGAGGGCCAGAAGTGTAGCCGTATTGTTCATGCTGGTACTTAGTCAGGTGCTAATTGTCCCCACCGTGCATCACTTTCAATTACCAGACTGTCCTAAACAGTAGGACACCCCCCAAATAAACAGCCTGGTTTCTCTGTCCCGCTCCCTTTTGTCAGAGCGCTCGGTAAATAAAGCGTGGTTAGTAGTGGATGGAAAAGGGGGGGGGGGGGGTAAACAGCCAGGACGAGCGAAGAGTAGGTAGTCCGCTGGACGCAAACAAAGCTTCCGGTCCGACTCGGGGCTTACCTTCACCCTTTACAGTATTTGGACCTTTAAGATATTTTTTAATCTAAAAAGGAAAAACAGAATAGAGCATCATGTGAGAGAGCAGTGGACAAACACCATACCACACTGCAGCAGGACACAACACAATGCTGCGGAAAAGTTCTGACAGCTTGTGTGGAGTCGAGGTTAGTCATCACTGGAGGGTTTAAAAGTCAGACATGTTGAACTGAGTGCCATTTTTCTGAAGAAACCTAGAGGCCGTGATGTCTGATGGTACCTCACAAATCTGTCCAATTCATGGATATCAAAAGTAACATTTTTGAAATCCAAAGTATGAATTGTGGGCAGTTTACATGGCAACAGCAGGCTGAGAAACATTTACCAGCAGTGTTACTACGAGAGAGGGTTAAAGGGGGAGAAAAGTAAAAGATGCAGGGGCACCTCAGAGGGTCATGGGAGCTTTTAAGTGGTTTTATCCACTAGAGAGTACCGCCTTCTCGTGTGGTTACTCATTTTGAAAAAAGTTTAGAGGATGAACAGAAAACAACAAAACAATCACAACTGAGCAAGCAGTGCAGGTGTAACACAGTAAGGGCAAAGCACTGTGGATGGAGTCTTGTGTGACAGATGGACGAACTCATGCAGAAGCGACGACTGACTGGACTGAGGGTGAGGTTGCAATCAGAAACATGGAGGACAAGGCTGTGGAGCCAAAAAGGTTAGGAGATGGGTGATAGGCAGGGGTGGGCCGAGGGTTAAATGTCTTACAGCAATACTAGTGAGTCACTGCAGGAGCGCTTCATTTAGCCATCAGCACGCAGAATCTGCAGTTGAATTCGAGACCTGCTTTGGGGCTAAATCAAGCGCAGCCCCCAGTTAATTTGATGATGCTGTTCACAGGGACCTAAATGAAAGAATGGATGGATGTTGGTGGGCTGGGGCTGGGGCTGGGCGTCATGCCTAGTGTGGAGGAAGCAGGCAGAGTCTTACAGTCATGTTTGGCCCAGGGGTACTCCATGTCCCAAACCATCCCCGGCCAACGCCTGCACGCTGTCATGGAGCATGGATGACATGTTAGTGGCAGCAATGGGAGCCAGAGCAGGATGAAGCGGACAGACATATGGATTGACAAACTCTCATACAATCGCACATACACTCACACACACAAAGGCATGGGATGGAAAGGAGTAACACATTTCAGAAGGGTGAGAATGAGGAGCAGTGTCAGCCAGCCATCACTGCTACTTTGAAGCTATATGCTCGATGGGACGAAGACAATCAGGCATGACAGAATATAGCATTGTGTATGTGGTTAAATATTTGGCCTAAAGCATTAGATACAACTGAGGTTTTGAAATAAAAAAGTCAAAACTGTGTTTGAGCTACAGAGCAGCCTTCAATTTACAAATAAGAATACATGAAGACACAAATTACTCATTAACTGTGGCAGGCTTTGAGTAGTTTCCACAGTTAATCAACTAAGTGATGATATAAAATGAATATGAAACATTTTTGACCATCCAGTAATCGTTTACTAATAACTGTGAATATGTACTGGTTGTAGTTTATCAAATGGGAATTGTATATGTAAACAGAAAACCTTCGACTGTTTGAATATATCATTTTGGGATAATTTGGAAAATAATGATGGCCATAATTTTTTTTTTAAACAATTTTAAGACTGACAGAAGAGATTTCCACACACTTACATCTTCCGAGGGACACTGATGCTTCCAGTACCTCAGTAAAAAAATGAGCCAGGTGGAGCAGAGGGTAACTTGCATTATCAACATTTTAAAGCCTAAAAGAGCTAACTTCGAAAACTCGACTTAAAAATACAGTAGAGCTGCAACAATTCATCAATTAGATGTCAACTATTCAATTTATTGTCAGCCATAAAATGGTTAAAAAGTCAAAATTCACAGATTCCAACTTCTACAATGTGAATACAATGTCATTTTTCACCATTTTCTGACATTTTATATACAGCTAATTGATTTATCAAGATGCGCGACATCAAAAAACAAAGCATATTGTGATTATTTGTGCAGCTATGATTGGAATATGATTTCACAATTAGTGGGAATGATCATTATTGCATAACAATCTTTGTATCCACTAAAAAGACAATTGATGATGTGACATTTTTTGGGATCTGTATAAAACAAACATTTTTTCTTACATCTGGAGAACAAGATTTGTAGGCAAGGGCATCACTACAGTACTTTGTTATAATGCTGCATTATCACAGATTTTGCCTTTTTTTAAAACATTGCAGCTTCTTGAGATTTGGATATTGCATTATTATATTTCAATTACTTGTGCAGCCTTAATGAAAAGAATCGTTAGTTAAACCAGAATACCGCTCTGTGGGATTTAACCAATATACCTGGCAGTATCCCCTTCTTCAGGCAATTTCCAAACAAAAGCGATTTGTTAAATTAATCCATAGCACTGTTATAATGGTTAACCTACAAGAAAGTCACTGTGTAACAGTCCTGTATAGAGTGAGTGAGTCCTGGACCAAATACAGATGGATGGATGGACGGACACACACACACACATACATAGACATACACACACACACACACACACACACACACACACACACACACCCTTATATTAATCTATTTACATGCAGAGATTCCGGCGAATTATGAATTGCCGTTCAGAACAGGTTTCCGCAGCAGTGAGGGCGACACAACAGCCGTCATTATGTTATGGACTCTCACATTAGCAACAGCATACGCCCCATGCTGTGAATTCTCAAGCCTGGCTAGCCTCTCTAACCTCTGTCCAGCCAAAAATTAACAAATGGTTGAAATGGTCTTCAGTATCAGATTTTCTTCCTGTTTCTTTTACTCTCCCAAACACCCCCTCCTCTGTATTTTTCCCCTCAGTCCTTCCCTTTAAGTTGGTTTGGTGCTGGGGATGACAGTACGTGAGTAGAGGCCAGTCTGGGGAGATTTTTCACCTCCAGAGGAGAGATGGGCAAACAGTATGGTAATGTGGCTGACCGACTCTTGTCCGCCTGAATATACACCTGCTGTCTCAGAAGCTGAAGTCCTACACACACACACACACACACACACACACACACACACACACACACACACACACACACACACACACACACACACACACACACACACAAACACACACAGAGCCTAAAAATTTCAGACATTTAATTCTCACATGCCAACGTACCGGATAAAAATATTACATACACGTTAAAACGTATGAGCGCTGACAGATTTGAAAATGACAAGATGGTATTGCCAGGTGCTTTCCTTGTCAAAACAGAACGTGTGTCGAGATCCAATAGAGTGGAAAAGTGCAATTCTGTATTGATTTCGGGGCTGTTGCAGATCGATCGGAGCTGCTACAAGTAGGAAGAACAAGATAAGACACGTTTTCCATTCTATTCATCACAGGCTGATAAGAGTGCTGTGCTGACATCCGTGAGCTGCTGTTTGGCGGTCAGATCTCTTAAGTGTTGGTGAATGAGCTCATGAAGACGCATGCATGCATGCACGCACACACGCACACACACGCATGCACTCTGCAACCGCCATTTAACAAGGCTGCTTATATTCATAGGAAAGTAATTGCACGGAAAGATGCAGTTTGAAACAAGAATAGATGAACAAAGTAGCGTGAGTGAGGCTTGAGGAAGTGGAGAAAGCAGAGTGTTTGAAGTCGGTCGGATGGCGTGAAGAGCCAGGCCCGTCGTTTGATATTCATCAGCGAGCGTAGGCGTAGAAGGAGAGTGCAGAGGATGAGGGAGGAGGAGATGGGGGCAAACAGGTGCGGAGGAGAAAGGAAACAGGGTCAAGAAGAAGAGACAATGAAGAAAAGGAAATGCAAAAATGTGATGAAGCAACAGTGTGATGGAGAGACAGAAAAATGGGGGCAAAAGAGATGGAGTGGAAAGAACATGAAGGAGGACAGAGGTGTAGTGTGGTTCATTTCTCACCTGTCCCACTCATTGGATAGCCAGGAGAGGGGGAGAAGACCTGCGAGGCAAAGTCCTCAAAGGTCATGACCTCTTTGTGGTTCTGAACAATGGCCTCCAGGTACAGTGCCCGCTCCTCATAGCTGTTAGCTCTCGTTAAGGAACAATACATAAAGGCATGTTGGAGAAAAAAAAACAAGGCAGCATAATATAGTTAAACTTAAAACAATCACATGTCAAAATCAAAACATTTATCTGTCCATAGCACAATTTATCAGTCAGGAACAAGTCATTGTAACAGTCATAAATCCCATCTTTTCCCTGCCGCACTGCATATACGTGTAGTGTCAGAGTGAGCTGGGAGAGCTCCATAGGGCAGGGTAGCTCCACCATCAGCAACCCAGCCAGAAGCAGAGATGGAACAATCAGCCTTGCCACACATCCCTGAATGAGAAAGCAGTCTCCAAAATAATCATAAAAAAAGAAAGAATACATCACTAGTGGCGTGATGCTCCAAACCTCTCCTCTACTCCCTCTCTTCTCTCTAATAGAACCCCTGCTGCAGGCACCATGTCTAGGACCACCCTCCCCGACGTGCTGCCTGCCACTTCTCCGTGCCATCAGGGGGAAAATTGGAGCCATTTGAAATTCAGAGTGACAAGCAGTGACTGGAGCCTGGGCAGCCAGCATGCAGGATGGATGGCCGGATTCGAAATGGGAAAAGCTCAGATTAATAAATAAATAAATAGGCTGGCAAAATGGCTGCCGGGTGAGGGTAGAAAACATTCTGATGGCCATTATCATATCATTATCATAGATATATTGTGCTGTCTCTGTTGTGGAATGGAAGCAAGTGCTGGATGAAATATGCAGCGGGGAACTATCGGAGTAAAAAGTTCTATCTGATGGCGTAATGATAGTAAGCACTTTTCAGATTTAACTGTGTGTGTGCATGTTTGACAATGAGTCTGATTATTCTCACGGCTGTCTGTTGTGGCCAATTTCCTTGATAGACGACACCTAACAAATTGCTCAACAAACACATGCATTCTCACTCTCACCAACTCCACTCTCTCCACTCAGAGAGCCCCCTCCCCCTCATCTCATCACGACTGCCAGCGTGGAGTGGCATTGGGCTGCCGCCAAGGCTGAACCAGGCTGAGCTGAGATAGGCTGGACTGGGCCGAGAGGCTCTGGTCTGGGTTAGATAGATAGGACGAGACAGTGACTGGGCAGGACGCCCGCTGTGGGCACATGCCGCCACAGCAGGGGCCAAGGCAGCCATGACCAATGGCTTTGAGAGAAGCGTGGCAAAGCGGGGGTGACGGGCACCTGAGCCGGGAGGCACCAGAGGGTTCCACGGCCAAGCTGCTCATAGGGACAGACAGAGATGGACAAAGGGCAGACAAAGGATAGGGTAACAGAGGACAATAGGAGCAGGATGGGTTTTTGTATACCCCTTGAAATGTTAGAGGTGTTTGGTTCCTCACACCCCATGGAGCAAATTATTAGTCTTTTAAGTGTAATATGTCTTTTAAACAGCAAAAACAAACAGCATTATTTTGACATGGAAGGAAAGTTAGAGAAAAATACAAGTAATTGTATGTTAAAAAAAACTGAAATATCTGGGAAAATAGGTAAGTCTTTCTGGCATTTTGTGGGAAAATCAAATTTTTGGGTAAACACATAAGATCGGACACTTGTCAGGACACAACACCAAGAAATTAATTATAGTAAAAGCTCAGATTTCCTAGCTCAAATTGAAAAATTGAAATGGAAAGTAGGTTATAAGACCTGTCAACTAATGTACTGTATCTCCATTCTCTACAGGGCCAATGTCTCCATTTAAGACGTGCAGAGCAGCATGTAAAAGCACTTCCCTCTTGAGCTCTATATCTGTCCTCCAGTCATAGCCAGACAGGCAACGTCACTGTTTTCTGTCACTTGCTGGAAACAGTATTGGACAAAGAGTGGGCATCCCAGTCTCTGCTGCCATGGTAACTTGGGTCACAGCTCTGTGTGGTGGGTCATATCCAGGCTTTTATGGATGACAGACAGAGAGGAAGGATGTTTGTAAAAGAACAAAATGTGCCCAGATAGGTAAGACAAAATATAGTAGAAGAAAGGACTTAATGAAAAGAAATGAGAGAAGTTAGAAGGAAGCTGACAAACAGAAGACAAGGAAGGACGAGGGGAGAGGAAGAGAAGCTCGGCACAGCATGGGTCAACAGAGCCATATGGCTGTCCATTATCAGAGATGCAGATGACTGGAGGCCTGTTATTGAGATTCCTAAAGCAAATATTGACTCCAGCTGGAGCAGACGCTCTCTCTGACTCTGACACACGCCTCTCCTCCACTACTTCCTTCCGTTGCTCTCTATCCAAGTTAGACAAATGGATTATAGTGGGTGAGAAAAAAGCCTTCAAAGACTAAAATGAAGGGAGATAGTGTAGAACTATCAAGAGACAAGAGAAATATATGACAGGCTGCCCGGAGAGAAAGAAAGGGGGCGAGGGAGGGAGACTAATAAAAGGTATTTTGGAGATGAGTGAAAACGAGAGCCATAATCAGCTCACTTAAGTAAATGTACGACGCTATCTGTGGGTAAAAAAAATTGCTGCACAGAATTCATACCTGATGCACAGTGAGAGGTAATCTTGCCTTCTCTCGCTCTCCCTCATCTTTCTGCTTGGCTCTAATTACTAAGCCATGGGCACAGCTTGTTCCCCCTGCATATGCACAGATGCTGCTGCCTCCATGCAGTAACTTAATCAAGGGACACGTCCAGAACAGTGACGCAGAGGCTATGCCCATGTCATGCACACCAAACCCACTGACACTGACCTACTTTTGTAGAAAAAATAAGCTACAGCTACTGCTGTTGCGTGCTGGGCGACGCTTCATGTTTGTGACAAAACTTCTCTGAAAAGGCTGAATCCCAAAATATAAAATGTTATGAAAATCTCCAATCTCCACTACATTTTATGCTGTACAATGAAATGTATAAAAATGAAAATGCAGACAGGTCTACATTTCCACAGATGGACTGCAACTTAAGTCACCCGTGACATAACTGTCATTTAAAGCAGAACTGGGCGGACAAGCAAGACAGGCCGGTGTGTAGGAGGGGAGTGTGTTGCACCACTTTGGGAATTTCCAAGGAACCCCTACGTTCCAAGTGGCTGCATTCCTATTAGGGACAAGAGAGGGAAACCAATGTAACGTCTATGGAGCGTGGCAACTATTGGGATAGTAATGAGAAAAATGTAATGTAAAACAACAAGGTAGAGGACTGATATCTAGAGACATGAAGGTTGTAGTTAAGGAGGTATGATAGTGGGAAAGAGAAAAACCCAAATCCATTCTACTAACGACAACATTTTACACATTTGGGATAATGTGTCCCCTGCTTGCCCTCTACTTCCTTTGCCACTAGTGAAGACAAAGGAAGTGACTTGTGTTTGGCATGTGGTGGCTGAATGTAGGTGTGTATCCGAAAAAAATACACAGGTCGATAATGCACACACATGCCAAAAAATAAATTCTGTATGTGGCTGAACAAACACCACCAGAGCCAGAATCCAGCGACAAAGATGTGAAAGCATATGTGCATGTATATATGCTTCAGCCTACGTGTACATGCATATGTATCTGTGGGTGTGTGCACATATGTATACATATGCATGCCTGCTGTCCAGATGGTTGGGACGGGGGCTCTGGGGGAATGGTGGGGGTCAAGCATCTTTGTGGATCAAAGCCAAGGTCAGGGCAGCTGCAGTGGCCCATGTTCAAGGTGAATGGAGGCCTCAGATGGCTCTTCATTAGCAGGCTGTTCCGTCCCTGCTGGACCCCGTTGGCCAACAGTCACCAACCCTCCTCATCATCATCTCCCTCCCTTCTTACACTCTCCGTTCACAGGGACCTGTCCTGAAAATGCCTGTCCACTGGGATCCATTTTGTGCAGTGTGTGGCCCCGCCCAGGGCACACAGACACGTTCACATGCTTGAAACATAGGCGTTTGTGCATTAAGTAGGCACAACACACACACTCACACTAACACCCTCCACCCACCCACACACACACTATTCCCTAAAAGTGCCTATATTGACCTCTGAACTGGTGTCTCTCTGGAGAGAAGCATCCTGACCATCCAGCCTCCGTCTTTGTGTTCCTCAGTCCTCCTGCTGACAAAAAGCCTCAAGCCACCACTTGCCTCTGACACACACACTCAACATCTTTTGAACACACACATGCATAAACGTCCCGTTTATACATCATGGCTCCTTTACTTGAAGATACTCTGAATGTAAACAGTTTAAACTCAGTGTTTTCTCAGCATTTCTCACCACCAAACAAACATGTGAATGTATTTACCTCTCATAAAAGATTGGATTTTAAATGTGGTTCCTTTTAATACCTGCCACCATCTGTCAATCAAAGATAAAACAGAACCATCAGCAGGAATGTTTATCTCTTCAGCTGCATTATAATGGCCAAATATGTGTTTTGTGCTTATGCTAAAAGGGCAGAGATACAAACAAAACAGAACTGCAAAACTCAACTGATATGGCAAAGAAGTTACTTCAAATACCTCATTTACCTATGTTTGATCCAGGACTACTTGCTTTGGCTACAATAATAAAAACTGATATTAGCTACACTGTGATTAATTTAAATATCATTCAAGTCCACCTATGTCCAGTTAAAATAATTGCCACATACCTGTCAATTCAGGTACCCACAAATTCTAAGAGCTTCAGGCAGATCTATGACACAGAACTGCGTTAAGACAGAGATTGTGGAAAATGTATTGTCAAAATTGTTTAAAAACTGAAGGTTCCCAGGAGACAAGAGAGCTCCATCACTGTGAAACACAATCTACAGTTTACCATGTGGCAAAACCCAATGAATCTCATAAGGGTTTTAGTCAGGAGACGACAATGAAACCAATGTGAAGGAAGTTCAGGGATACTGAGAGCATGATGGGATAAAAAAAAATACTTGGCCTAAATGCCAAGTGAACACCAGTGCCATATCTGGGGAAGACAAGATAACGCTCAACGCCTCAAGAATACCATCCCAACAGTGAACTGTATTAGTGAAGCATCATGCTATAGGCATAGTTATCAGGGGCTAGGACACTGGTCAAGACTAGAGTGGGTTCAGGTGTCAGTGGGAGACTCTACCAAAATTCTCAAATAGAACCCTGTTTTGCACTTTACTTGTAAAAAAAAAAAAAAATCATTGTGCAAGGAGTTTTTTTTTTGTTAGTTGTCTAACGTTCTGCATTATTAAGAGACGTAGAGATAAAGACTGTCAC
Source organism: Pagrus major (assembly GCF_040436345.1). Classification (NCBI taxonomy): domain Eukaryota; kingdom Metazoa; phylum Chordata; class Actinopteri; order Spariformes; family Sparidae; genus Pagrus; species Pagrus major. The sequence goes on along the minus strand of NC_133230.1, from coordinate 26,154,778 downwards.
TCACACAGTAATCTGTTGATAAGACGGGGCCAGGGGTGAAGGTCCAGATTAAGCAAAGAAGCATTAGTAGGGGTCTTAAGACGCCCCACACTGATTTCACTACTTAAGCTACTACTATCCACTTCTAAGTCACAGAAGTCAGATGACGGGTGCAGGGTTCCTGCCCCCTCTGCTTGTGCCAAAGATGCCCCTATTTATTTTTAGTGCAGTGCCTTTATGCTAAGTTTTCATAGTCAAATATGTAGGGCAATGTCACAACTGGCCATAAGGGGCTTTGTCATGTGTACAGCAAATGATGCCCTCTGTCCTTAGACTCTTGATTCAGGAAAAATTCCCTGGAATAAAAAACAGATGGAGGAAACATCGGGAAGATCGACAGAGGAGGGATACCATTTCCACAACAAAAAGACATGCAAGAGATGTTGTGTGTAAAGACAAACATAGTAAAAGTAGCACACAATCAGGATGACAAAATCATAAGAGAGATAGTAATATGTTTGGCAATGTCCTGCTTTTGCTTGATTGTCAAAGCACTTTGTACACTTTGTTTTTAAAGGTGCTATATGAATAAAAGTTTATTTAAAAGTTTATTATAAAAATATGTGAAGAATGTGGTTGTTAAGCAACTTCAGGTGCCACCAAATAGATAACAACTCAGTCACATGACCTCCCCTCTACTATGGAGACTTGGAAAGAGGACAGACTACATTGACTCATAAGAGGCTCAAACACGCCATTAATACAGGTAGGAGAAAGGAACACATAAAGGGAGAAAAGTGGAGAGAGGAGACACAAGAAGAGAGGATTAAACTGGGTGAAGATCCAGATCCAAAACATATGTATTGAGGCACTGACAACCAGGAGAGAGAGAGTGGTGTATTCTGAGTAGGTGAAGTGATTTCTTCAATGTGCTGATCACATAAGTGGGTAGGATCAGGGGATCAGAATAGCAGGGAATCCTCTGACTGTGTAAAATTTTGATCAAGAGGTGAAATATAATGAGAGAAGAGCAGAGGGCAAAGAATGGACACCTGACGTACTCCATATTTCGCATCAGAAATTATTTGATGTAGCATTACTTTAGGAAATACACTGTTTTCTCTAAGATATCCAAGACTAACCGTCCGGGAACCAGGCCAGAGACACCAATTATGTAGGTGAGAGAAACATCCTGCTTTAGCAGAAGGAGCATGTTTGTAATTCAATACACATTCACATGAGAGGTGCATTTTTTCCACAGTTTTGATTCACACCATTTGCGTTCCAATCTCCTATAGTCCTGCTAAAGAGCATGCATTTCTTCAGTAAACCGGGGGGGTAGACCTCTTTGCATGTGTAGTTTTGGTAGAAAGAGGTGCAACTGCATCAAGGAGACTAGAAGGGGCTGTGTTTAAGACACTTGTACCATTTCAACAGAGGCCTGTTGCTGCAGTCAAGTGAGCCAGGACAAGCCATCAATTCTGAACCTATGATATTACATGACAAGCAAGATAACAGTAAACATCTGAGAAGCATATTTCTGAGAGTTGCGTCGTGTAGGCTACTACCTTGAGAACGTCTATCTGTGAGGTAGATTTGAAGACACACTTGTAGTAATTTAAAAAAAACCCCATCTTAATCAAATGAGACACAATCATGATGTACTGTATGTTAACATAACCCTCAGAGCAGACACATGGCAGACCATGACAACTAATGATTCTGGGAGTTTCACTTCACAAGTACCCCAAAAACCCGCCCTAATGGCTGCTTAAAAAAAAAACTTTGCCATGCATTGGGAGGAACCACTCCTATGCTCCTCAGGCCTCCACAGCAGCAGCCAAGGTTAATCCTGTTTGTAGAAGCGCTGGTGGTAAAAGGGGCTCTTGTAGTGAAGAGGGACAGTTTAGAGATGAGGTGGAGGGTGCCTCTAGGTGCTTGACCCCCCTTACTCTCTTAGCCCCACATCTGCCCATTAACCTTGGCCAATCAGCTTGACCTTGGTGAGGAGAGGAGCTCAGGAGTAGCACACAGTGCCATTGACTCCCAGCAGTCACATAATTGGCCTGTTAAGAGGAGGGGGGGGGGGCTTGGTTGTGCCGGGTAGCCATAGTAAGCATGGTAAAAAAAACAGATGTGGTCATTATCTTTCTGTTGAAAGGCATAGTGCCTCTCGTCCTCGTACAATATGCACTGTATTACAGAAATATTGTCCACCCATGTGGGTTCTTGTACCCTGCTTCTGTGGTGAAAAAGAAGAAAAAGTGTCAGATTTGAACAATTACTGGTGGCAAAGGTGTGGCTGGAGACATCTTCAAATGACTTGCATCCAGGCTGCTGTTCCCAGTCTTTACACCGGCTACCATAGGAAGTTATGTAAGCAGACTGGTGTAGCATAAACATGTCTATATCAACATCACAGTGGCAACTCCAGGAGGCATTGGTATGGAGAAAGTGATTGGACTGCATATGGATGAGCTGTCACTTGTTATGGAAAAAGAGATAAGAGACAGAAACATGGCAGAGAGGCTGGGAAATGTACAGAGAGGATGCACAGGGATAAGGATTGGTGGAGACAGAAAAACACAGGATGGAACTATGGAGAAAGAAGGCGGAGATGGAGAAGAGGGAGGATGGAAGATGGAAAAGAGGAGGGGAAGAAAGAGGGATAAAACCGAGCAGGTGTTGATTGGAGAGAGGCCAGGCGGTGAGTGCCAGCGGTACCTGTTGTCACAGCGAGGGCTGAGGTGTGAAGCTCGTCTCAGCAGAGGCCCTTAGAGGTGTGAGGTGATTATGGGAAAAACGCGGAGGAAGACAGAGACATTTAGATGGAGAGACACTGAGAGGAAGGGAGATAGGGACAGAGAGAGTGAATGTGGCAATAAAGCTGGCTGCTGGAATAATGGCAGAGTGGGAAGGAACAACAGATTGAGGTGGATAAAGTGAGAGCGTGTATGACAGAAACTAGCCAGCAGGGTGATTGTTTAGTGTGTGTGTGTGTGTGTGTGTGTGTTTGTGTGTGTGTGTGTGTCCACTCCCATTTTATATGGCAGCTACTCAAACCTTGGTGTCTCATTAAACAGCTTTTTGCTGTAGACACAGCAGCAGGACAGAAAATGTCTGAACGTGTCACAGATGCATTATGATGAGTGGAGGTGTTTGTGTGCCCATTTTCTGGGTGTGCATAGACATACACAACATCAGATGCTCTAGAGGAATAGCTGGTTTTCAGAGAGATTCAACAAGTAGCCTAATTAGGAGCGGGAACGGGAAACTGCAGCTCACAGGTCCCAGAGGAGTCGGGCCAAACAGTAAGCCCAGGTTAATGATACCTCCTGAGGGGTGAGTTTCCCACAGCAAGAGCTTTCTAAGCTCCAACCTCCACACCTCTCTACCGTCCATCTGGCATTCAGACAGCGGGATGGGAAGTTATGGCTGTGACATCACTCCTAACCTGTGACATCATCACTGCCCATCAGTGATTTCACACAGGTTTGCCACAGCTGCAGACAAAATCTGATGTCTGTGAGCTGGCATGACCAGGTTATTTATGAGCTGACGGGAGGAAGTAATCACCCATTTTCTCAAGTCTCTGGCAGCCCACCATTCCTCTGGGGGACACTAAAAATCGATTTCTGCTCCGCAACAAATCATAAGATGAGTACCTACAACAAAGTCAATGTTGACCTCTAAACTATCTTAGGTCCTACTGATTGTTGGGGATTCACAGAATATAAATGATGAAGCAACAAGTCATCCTCACAACACAGAGACAAAGGACACCGGAGGATACCGGGTGACATCATAATTTGTTGTAGCATGATTTTTTTCGACACAACATCACTGCCATCAAAGCCTACCGGGCCTGTGTATTCAGATGAGCCGAGTCTGTAACCAATCTCCTTTTCAAAGGACTCTGTTCTCCATTGATGAGTCCTAACGCAGCAGCCTTAGATGTGAAACACAATGGGTCGACATGATTAATCAAACACAGGCCCATTATAGCCAGACAGTCACACAGGCCTCCACTGTGCATTAACAGAAAGTCATAATAAGATGAGCAAAAAGGCTCATAGGGATGAAGATTAACAGATACAGTTCTGGGTGAGAGTTCTCTCTGAAGGTCCCCTTTGTCAGTGACGATAGCCAGAGTGACATGAATGCCTCCGCCTTCTGGAAACATTATTAGGTCAGGACAAAGGTGTGCATCTTATGAGCTATCTGACGGTGAATGTGCGTCATATTTTTCCTTCAGTTCCTGATATTTGAATTGTTCAGAATCGAGACAGGGGACAGCAGCATCTATCTGATCTCAATTTGAACTTTTAATAAAAAGTCAAAGATGAAACCGAGAAGGGCACACTGGAGCTAGACTGATTGAAATCCATCTGATCACCTTGTCCTTCTTCCAACTCTCATGATGAAATTTATAGCTTGATAATTATCACCAGGCTGCAGACTCAAACTGTGGTTCAGCCCACCTGAACACACTTTGAGCATAGCAGCAAGCAATGTCCTATAATCTATTTGACATAAGAAAAACAGTGAAATTGTACAAGGAGAGGAAAGTCATCTCTGGGTCATGCCAAATGGCTCTGATTTTAGCCATATGATGACACTGCTCAGACAAGCAATGATGAAATATTAAAACAAAATGAACGCAGGCTTCTGCAATTTTAATGATGCTTGTGGCATGTGCAACAGAATAACTGTGATGCCGCAATGCCAAGCATCTCTGTCTGCTTCCCCGCCAAGACACACTCAAGTCTCTTGTTCCTCCATTGCCCCCTCTGTGAAAGGTTCATCGGGCCAATTAGGTGGCCTGGCCTTATGCAAAATGACAGGCATTTAGCGGGAATGATAATGATTAGCGCTAGGTTACATATGATCACAGCTGTGGTGAATGCACAGAGCAGCGAGGGTTAGTTACTGAGGGCAAGAGTGATTCCATTTGCCCTCTTATTTAAATTTTGGACATATTTCAATTAAAGCCGTTGTGGTAACAATGACATAAAAACTCTTATTTAAGAATTACATATGCAGACACTGGACGAATTTGCTCAGATCATTTTGCTAAAATGTTAATAATGAAGGATGACTATGTTGTTGTTGAAGAGCCAAGGATATGATAAAAAGGCTTGTGTTGCAAGGCAATTAAGGCAATCCGTACAGTGAAAAGAAATGTGTAAGGTACTTTTAAGTGGAAAGCTGTATACTGTATAGTATGTCTAACATCCGGTAACACTTTATAGTAACCATCAATAACCCTCAAAGACCTACAACATTTTTGGGGGTGCCTGATTTTCTTGTATCCCTGTTCTTGCAATCGGCATCCAGTGCCATACATCATTTAATTCAGGAGTACCTTAAGTTTCAGTCCGTAGAGTTTAGAGACCCAATTTTACATTTGCTGTGAACTCAATAAGACAAATAAACTACACTTCCCTGGGTTCTGTCTATCAAAAATATGTACCTGGATGTTTTAGCATTCTATATTAATTATTGCCAACATTTGACCCTTCCTAAGCAAGTTACAGCCATTTATAATAATATTATCCAATAATATTCAGTGAAAAACGGGTGTAGTCCTATATTTCATTTTCTGACAGTGTAGGTGTGTCCAAAAAAGTTCAGAGAGTAAACAGAAAGGACATTGAAGCAAAAGTGACATTTCCCCTGAGTAATATATTATTCATTGAACATGAACAACAAAAGTAGCATGACTACAACTGTTGCCCATTGGCCCAGAGGAAGAAACTACATGGGTTTCCTTGACGAATTAAAGCTGCAGAACATGATGGCGTAATCACATTCACTCTGGAGCCCCAAACAAGATTTTACTGGAAAGCTGAGAAACTCTACTTTACATGAGTTTTAAAGCAAATGGATAAGGTAAGCAGTTCAAATGTAATTAAACATTTTAGAACAATAGCTATTTAAAGCTGCTGGTGGCTGTCTAAGTCTTTAAGGGTTAATTAGTTAGTTTTACTTTAGTTAATAGTTATTTTTCTGTTAACAATGAAATGCTTTATAAACCATTCATTGAACAATTGTTTAATACATGGTTTAAAAGTGAAATAACTATAAACTAAAGCTTAATTAAGTATGAATTTACCATTTATTAATGATGGTTATTACAAAGTGTTACCGAAATCCTTATTACATTTGACCATTCAGTCTTCTCAATCTGAAAGCAGGCATATAGTGGTGTACATCTGACATTAATGTGCAGGGTGGGTAAGGAGCTGGGGCACAGCCAAGAAAAGAGGCCCAGCCGTGTACCTGCTATAACTGTAATGGATCGGGAAGATGGCAAAAGGAGATGTATATACTATGTATACACACATAAGCATGCACACACAGAGAAACCCACACACAAAACCTTAGGCAAAAAAGAAAATGGACTTCTGTGTTGGCAACAGCTTTTTCCTAATCCTCGCCCCTGGGCTATATTGTGCAGTCAAGCAGGCTATTACATGGCAACAATTAGGGGGGCTGGAGCCCAACACCTGGTCGTCTCCTATTCTGGCCCTTCAGTGGCAGCTGACTGTACAGTCTCACAGCCAGGTGGCCCTCCTTCAATGACATTAGCTAGTCACTCCAGGGTTAATCAGGAGCCTGCCATCATCCAGTGGGCATGCATAGAGGCCCTTTCAGACTGGAAGCTTTTATGGGGGGGAGAGGGATGATGGAGACAATGTTGTTATAAAAACTTGTTCAACTGAAGATCTCAGACAGAGAGCCCAGATAATCTAAATTAACTTGGGGGAGGGGTTTGGGCCTCTTGGATTCGTGGGTTAAGTTCAGTGTGCTGCCTTGATTGGCTCAAGCGTAGCTAGCGGCACGTCAACTGTGCATCCTGCAGATTATAATGGACCTTTTCATGGGCGGACAAAAACAGATGGAGGAGCGGGAAGTGCTATACATCCATGCAGACGGGTGATGATGTGGGGGGAGGCAAACTGGATTTTGTCAAAGTCGGCAGATACAAAAACAAGTGGGTGTAGCTAGAGCGGCCCGGCTATATCTGCCTGCACAAAGCCCCATTCCAAAGCCCCCTGGCTTGGAGATCTGAGGGTAAATAACACTCATTAGAATAACAAAAGCTATAGATTTGTACCCAAATGAGCTAGAGTCTCATCAATAGTAATTAGAGGCTATACATAACTAATGAAGATGTGTACACTACATTAAACAAAGGTACCGAGAGCTGTTGTGTATCTAAACATAGAGTGTTGGATAAGTGGATGTCTGCAGCACAAAACTGTTCTTACATTTCAACCAAAACAATAAGAATGAGCAGGATGAAAACAGAAATGATAATCATCTGTTGTATCAATATGAATTCTAATGTAAGGCTATCAAGTTTTTTTTTTTTTTTTTTATAAAAAGGTCCCATTACTTGAATGTGTTGTGTCTGCAACCAACAATACTTTCCCCCTTGTCTGACATCAAACTCTGAATCATTAAGGCCTGTTGCAGTGGAGAGACACAGGAAGATTTGGCCGATATTTCTCAGTGCTTCTCTTTCAGCCACTTGACAATAAAACACAGAGTATTACTATTAACACATCAAAGGCAGACAATGCACAGCGATGCATACTTAAATGTTTTTGTTTTTGTTGTTGCTTTGTTTGCCTTGCCTTGTCTGTCAATGCAGAAAATTTCATTTAGTGCAAAAATGCAAATGCTGCAAGGCACAAGGACATCCTCTAAAAGAGAACAATGGCCACAGGCCAGCCGAGGAGCAGACACTGCCTTTGAACCATTTAAAGAGGCATTAATGTGCAACTTATAAATAATCAACTAATTCCTTCTTAAAACAGCCAATTAAGTCTGTGACATTAAAAGCAAGGAAGAAAAAAAAAGAAAAAGAGCAATCCCCGTCTCCGAACAAAAAAAAAAGAGAGAATTGTAAATTCAATGGCCATTTAGGGACAAAGACACCCAATAATGTCACAAGGTGTCTTCACAAGAGTCCCAGTAAACCCAGGGCCACATCAGAGACCAAGAGATTCCAGCGGAGAACGATGAGTGACATTTCACTGACATTTCCCAGCAGCATTCAACGCGGGGCTGTCTCAAGACGGCATCAGAAATATCTATGGATATGCTTGCATGTGACACAGGCGTTAAGGGATGTGGGTTCTTTCAGGGGATGGCCTCAGCTCTGGGGCTGGGTGATGAGGAGCATGGACCCTGGGAGATTGAATGGTAATCACTGGAGCACAGATAATGGATGATTGAAGGCTCTTTCTGCGCCGCTGTTGGATTTCAATATCAGAGAGGCTCTAGAATTGGGATTCTTATCAGGGGCGGTGTGTCAAACAAAGGAGAGCTGAGCGTGAAATATGGGGTCCAACTCAGGCACACGACCATGGCGATTAGCACGAGGATAAAAAAGGCCGCACAAACAAAAGAGGGCAGCTTTAGCCGGACAAAGGGCTGTCCACTGCCTTGTAACAAGAGACACGGAAGAGAGGACATAAAGGAAGGGAGAGAGTACTTGGTGGTAAAAAGGAGGACAGGACAAGAGTTTTGCTGAGATGGCTGGAAGATGAATAGTGACAGAGCCAACTGTTAAATAGTGTTCCAGATTCCCTGCTTCTGAAGAGGAATAATGGACCAGCAGGGATGAAATGCTATATACCCCGCCTCAAAGCCATTCATACACATCCAAACAAACACACATTTCCATTCACATACACACTCGCACACACAAACACACATGGTGGCACGAGGCTTCACATCTATGCCAAATCCATCACAAAAAAAACAAAAAACAAAAAAAAAACAACAAAATTATTCCCATTTATCCCCAGATTCCAAGCGCTACAGCTTGCCAGGAAAGCTCATTAACCCTCCCTTCAAGAACCCAGAGACAAAAGAGGGGAAAACAAAACATAACTAATCAATGAGAACGCACCCATTGAGGATGGTGGGATTGGGGGGGGGGGGCAAGAACATGCATCCATTTGGATAACCTGAGAGGGCTAACAGCTTTTGCTTTAGTGTTGCGCTGGCTGGCTACGGGGCAGAGAAAGAAAGTTCATTAATTAAACAGGGCTAGGGGGAACAGATGGAATGGCTAGCTGGATGTTTATCACTTAAAGCAGACAGACAGGTTTTAACACCCACACTAGAAGCAGCGCAACTACACATCAATCACAGTGAACACGTCTTCTTAATGCCAATGCAGTCGGTACTAGTCCAGTGGTGACGCTGGGGTCAGGGTGTTCTGGCTGGCTGATGGACAGAGACCGATGACCTATTAGCAAGAAAGTCATTATAGCAATTTCATTTGTTGGTAATATTTAGGGAGGACACGTGTAGTGTTTTTGGACAGGGTTAGGGTTAGGTCTTTCCAAGGGTATGGTCTTGATGAGTGTTGACATCCAAACCAACACAGTCACTCATTCCTTTACATATTATTGAAATGTATTAGAAATGTATGACAGCTATTATTTCATTATCAAATTTCAACTATCAAATTAATTGCAAATTAATCAGTTAATCGATTTGAGTAAGTTTTTAGGAAAAGTTAAAATTCCAGCTACTTCAATGTCAATATTTTTTGGTTTCTTTCTACTCCTCTGCACAGTAAACTTAATATTTTTGGGTTGTGGACAAAACAAGTTATCTGAGCGCATCATCTTGGGCTTCATTGACATTTTCCACCATTTTCTGACATTTTACAGACAACAGATGAATAAATCAAGAAAGAAAATCAACAGATTAATCTTCAATTTAAAAATAATGGTTATTTGCAGTTCAATATATCACAACCAAAATTAATACCCAGTTGTTTGTTTGTAACATTGCTTTCTGTATGTTATTTTGAATTATGCACTCCTCTTAGGTTTCTATATCTGATGTCATGTTTTTCATTTCAAATGTAATGGCCTTTAGAAACCAGCAGAGAAAGTACCTAACAAAACCTATATTTGGTTTGTCTATGTACTTAAAGGATTTTTTCTTTTTTAAACAAAACAGTTTTGAATTTTGAGTTCTATTTGATTAAAGTGAAAATTCTTTAAGAATTCATCAATCTACATAAATGTATCCTAATACAGAAAATACTGATATGCCCTAAAGTTGACCAAGGCCAATGGAGATGCTCCTGTTATTCTACCTGACATGCAAAGCCTGAGTTGGGACAGAGAAGAACTGGCAGTCTTGCTGGCTTTCACTTTGCCGCTCACAAACACACAGATGTCAGACATTGAATGCCAAACAGACGGAGAGAGAAGGGGAGGGGTGTGAGGGTGGGTGTTCAAGTTTAAAAATACACAGAGCATGACATTCTTTGGGTTACACTAGGCTTAGAAGTTGTACATGCTTTCTTATTATTTTTTGCAATGTATACAAACAGAATTGGTAAGAAAATGAAACAAAATGTGGAAAAAGTTGAATTAACTCAGGTGGACTGAAATTACTTGTAAAGGAGCACCTCAATTAATTTGGCCTTATTTGTCATAAAGGTTGCAGTAAGACACACACAGGATGCATGGTGCACACAAACACACCCTAGCGCACAAAGTATTCTGGCTTGTAATACCAGAGGGACAACAAAATAAAAGCAGCTTCTGTATACACAGAAACACAAACACAAATGCACTGACAGGCACAACAGTTTGACACCAGCAGTGTGTGTACGCTACCCCAGGCGGGGCTCTGGGTCCCTGCTGTTGGCCGTCTGGTTCCACGCCTGCTCTACCTGTGTTTAAAGGGGGCGGCCCCCATGAAGCTCAGACCTCAGAGTACAGGCTGGGCTGGGCCAGGCCCCAAGGGCTTTCAGGGTGTGGGTGCCATGCAGCGGACGCCTTTTGTTACGGGCTGGGTGGCAAGAGGAGGAGGATCTGATGTGGGGTTGGTGGAGGGAGGGAGAAAAAAAAATGAGTAATGCTATGAGTCATTCTGCATTAGCAGGATGGGAGGGAGACCAGGGGTGGGGTGGGGTGGGGTGGGCGGTGGGGGTGGTGGTGGATGAGGGGGGAGTGAAGGGAGAGAATACTTTTGCATGTTGTATGAAGCTAGACGCCATATGCCATCCGAGCTGGGCTGCCTCCTGAGTCAGGGCTCTTGGTTTGACAGGCCTGTGCTTGCCCCCCCATCACCCCCAAAGCTACCCCCTTCTCCCCTAACTAACACCCTCCTCCCTCTAGGCCTTCCTAGGCTCCAGCAATGGGCTAGGCAATTGCTTTGGTTGTGCATGGACTGCGCACTGTGTATTTGTGTGTGCGTTGGAGGGGTGGTGGTGGGGGGTGGTACTCAGTGATCTGAACACATCGGACATTGTCGTGAGTCCCGGCAGGAACAGCTGGTCAGCTGGAGAGAAGGGTGGGAGGGGGATGGGGATAAGGAGGGGGGAAGAGATGGGAGGCAGTGCGCTACACTGATAATGGGATTAGGTTAAAACATTCAGTGGGGGAGAGAGAGACCCCTCCTCTCTGTGTAGCCCCCCAAATACTGCATAAACTCTCAACCGCTCTATCAAAGCCAATGCCAGCCTCCACCCAAACCACTCTGGCCAAGTCCAAGCAGGGACTCTTGAACTCAGAAAGGGCCCCTAACCCATCCCCCAACTACCTGCCTACTCACCCAACAACATCTTACTGCCTCCAACTAATCCAGTAATAAGGAAACACCACTAGATACTTAATATACAGTGATTTCTTAAGTCTCCTTTTAAGAGTAACTTGGGGCATTTTTATAAGACCCATTTTATTGGTCAGTCCTGTTTTCCATAAACAGGAAGTTGGCTAGTTATACTCGCATCAGCCCAGACCATTACACGAATCCAGCATATAATGACTAGCCTGGCGTCTCACTGTGCCCAGTCAAGCACTGTGTTCCACACTGATATAGACTGCTGAGTATTATCTATGAGGCTGCCGACAGTTATGGCACAACAGCTGGCAAATTAGACCTATCAACGATGCTAAATAATTCATGTGAGACAACACTAACATGGCAGATCCTATTCATGACATCCTATCATGCATACAGGCGCACTTTCATCTTCGCTAGGTGAGGAATCGTACAGTGTACAAAAGAACGCGCTGCTGTCGGACAAAGACACAGTGAGAGTGGGACAATAACTTGCTCAGAAGGGGTGTGAGAATATGTCACTGTCAATGCACTGACTGTAATAATTATGATGGCGTCTTGGAGGGGGGGCTGCAACAGCACACAAAGGAGTGCATAAAGGATATCATATCCATTATATTTTCAGTATACATCCATTGAAATTGTGTACATGTCGTTTTTGCATTTGGTGGAGCTGGGGGACTGTAGATATGCTCACATGAGCCTGCGAAGGAACATGACAGACTTCAGCAGCTTTCTGGGTTCCACTGAAAGGATCAAGCCCCGTCCTCTCTTCTTTTTGCTACTGCACACAGACACACACACACACACACCATCTAAAAGCCTGGCTCGCATGACTGGCGATGGGCAGAAACAGATTATGGTTATTGATCGCTGCCTGGAGATGGATCTGTGTGTGCGTGTGTTTATGTGTGTGTCAGAACAGAGGATGGGGACTGAGGGCAGTGTGCAAAAACTATTGATTCCGTCCAATAGGGAGGCTATGTCTCTGAATCAAGGTCAGTTCCGCACCGTCTCACCTATTACAAACTCGCCGTCTCCCCAACACACACACATGCGGACAGTTTTTACCCTTAACAATACCCCCATCACAAAGAGTGATGGACAGCACATCAAACCCAAGTGCTTGTTGAAGAGAGAAATGAATCCCAGTGTCTGGATGAAGACATTATTCTACAGTGACAGTATGAAGGTTCTTCATCGTATAGTAAATGGCAGCAGACAGCAAAGCCATCCAGTGAAAGGCTGGGTTCAGGTGACACAAACAAACTCATTGTCTTCTTCAAGCCAATTTATCATACACTGTGTGCATGAATTGCAAAGCCCCATTAATAGACGGACAACTTTATATTCACTTATTCTACTTTGGTGAATCAATAAAAAGAACGGTGCATTAATAAAAACTCCAGTTGTGTGTGAACACTTTGTGGTCACAGTTATTCCAAGTGCAGCTGTGAAGGGTAGACTAGTTGCAGACAATACACTTAGAACACACAAAGCTAGACCAGCTGCATTTTCCATCAGGCATATAAATAATAGATGATACATTATGAGTTGTTTGCGAGAGGCTTGTGATATGATGTCTATGAGGCCGTGGTCGTGTCTTGACGGAAGAAATTCTAACTGACAATGAGAGCTGGACACTATGAGGAAACAAATGCAGCTACACAGATTTCACAAATCAGAGATGGAGGAAAAGCAGAGAGGGAGAGACTGAGGATGGATAGGAAAACAGCAAGGAGGGAGCATCTATCTGAAAAACACTCCTCTAGCCTATCCATGTGTGTATGTATTTTCAAAAAAATGTTGCTGGTGGTCATTTTTCAATATCAAATCCTATTAGCCTGAGAGATCCTGTGAGTGTTGCAGCAGACTGCTGGAGTCCTCTCAAGCCTTGGGACGGAGCAAGAGAGGGGGCCGCAGTGCCATACTGGCCTTTTATCTGGACACACGGGGGTCATATAGCTTCTCTTTGAAGAAATATTCAACTAATTACCTTGGAGAGTGGCCTCACAGGCAGAGAGTGCACTGTGGATTGTTAAGGCATTTTGAAGGGGTAAACTAAGGATGAGGATTTGTGTTTTGCACAAAAAACACACATCCCAGACAAAAAAGGTAGGGTCCATGTTATGAACTGTGAAAGAACTGCATAACCTGAGAAGATGAAAGAATGATGTCTGGAGAGGGAAAGTGCAAAGGGCTGGTGTAATACAGCAAATCCAATGATGGAAGCATACAAAGGACTAACTCCACCTGCCACTCATGACTTTGTGTCGTCAGTCATGATATCCTGCGATCCCAATTCTCTTAAATCTAAAAACTTTATAGTGACTTTCACATTGCACACACCAAGCGTAACATTTTGCCTCTGTCCTCACAAGCTCTCGAGCTCGGCAGACAAACAGCAGAAAAAAACAGACATACAGATACTCATGCTGGCAGTGTGCTTTGCCTGGCACATTCATTCATCTCCTCTCTTGGAGTGTGTGAGGCCTGGCAGCCTATCAGTGCCAGAACTCCAGAGGCAGCGCTTATCTCCTCCCATAGATCATGCCTTTGTGCTGTCTGCTCCTCTGCTAAGGAATGCCAGGTAAGGCTTTTGTGGCCCAGCACAGGCCCGGTACTGTCCCACCCACCCACCCCCTGAGGCTCACAGAGGCAGGCAGGCCTGTGGCTGTGACCCCCCCTTCTGGCACTGAGAGTCACACTGGGCTAATTCACTTGGCGTTGGGTAACAGACATCTGTCACTCAGGATGCCCCCGGGGACACACAGACAAGGCCTGATATAGAGGTGGGGGGCCTGGGGATGTGATGCACTGTGAAACACATACAGGCAGACAAATACTGACACATACCCAACTGTAAACAACATACACACGACGTGTGCTGTCATGTAATTAGAGACCAGAAGCCTTTGTTGTAAAAGACTATGATACAAGGACATGATCATTTTAGAACAACAACTTTTTAAAAAAATGTCAGTGTCTAACAAACAATAGATACTAGTCTTCCACCTTGGGGGAGGTTTCTATAGCAACCGCCAGAGAGGCAGCGTGGTTCTGGTGAGGCGGTGCAGTACATGCTGTCCGAGGAGGAGCGGGGCGTTAAGGGAGATCAGGTTTCGCCCTCCAGGGGCCATTCCGACTCTGCCCCCCCTTTCACCCCCCAACTCTGTGCTGCTGGCATTCACATGCTAATTTATCTCCATTGGTGATTACACTCCCTTTAAACCAACTGACAACTACAGCTGGAGTCAGGCTCTTAACGGCACACTGTTGGATGGATGGGTGGAGGGATGAGAGTGAGTGTGTGCGTGAGTGTGTGTGCGCTTGTGTCTGTATGCACTTGTATGCATTTGTTGAGGGTGCTCCTGTTTCGGCTCTCCTTGTGCTACATAAAACTGTAGTGACAGATGATGACACGTTATCTGTGTTCCTGCCCAAAACAGCCAAACGCAACCTCCCATGATGCTCCAGGCTGTGAAACAGGCCTGGCCTAATAGCTGTATGTAAATCAGCCAGCCCATAAAGATCAGTGTCAGCACTCAGCTGTGTACGTTAGCTGACGTGACAAGCACGCCACATGTCTCAATGAATTTAGCCAAATGGGCCACTGGTGGTGCTTAAACTTTTAGCTCAGTTGTGTTACACATTTGATGAAATCATTCTAAAAATATCACTAAATGTAAGCTCATTACCTTAACGGTGTCAAGGGTTGATTTTTTTTTAAATTGTTGCATTCCTCTGAGGAGTCATCCCCGTATGTGATAGTGAACAGTCAGTGAAGCAGAATGCTTGAGGAGTAAAGGATACAAGCTCTGGTAGAGAGTCAGCCGTGACTTGACAGCTCTGCTGGCATTGATACAGGTGGCCCGCACCAAGCTTGGCAGCAGCGTCCCAGTGATGATGGCGCCATTAAACAGAGGCCCAAAGAAAGGAACCTGGAGAAGTTAAGATTAGAGCATGAAAAAAAGGAATCAGAACATGAAGCATCAAACCTTCAACACTGATCCCAAGCTAATTTAGTCAGTGTCCCTTCATTCTATACACAAGTGCCCAAAAATTAGAAAAGGTTGATTAAAAATCTTTTTGTTCTTTAACCGTTTCTCCATCTGTTTTAGGGCAAAGGTTCAAGTTGAAATTGGATTTTTTACCTAACTTTGCATGACAACCACACATATCTAATGCAAATCAATGTTAGGTAAATGAAATTAAAATGACAATCAATACTAAACAATGCCCTCATATTGAGCTACCGAACAAATACAAAGGAGCAATATGCATTTCAGCGGCAGCCTGCGAGTGTATGTGGGTACACACGTCTGTTCATGCATATTGGAAGGGGGCCCTTAATCACTGGAGCTCAATGGTCGTTGACCTGGAAGTTGACGTGAATGTCAAAGTCTCTCCCAAAGGTCCTGCTGTCTTCAACTTGCAAGTTCAGCTTATATAATAACCAGTCAAATTATAAAATAAATGAATTTTAACCAGAGATGATAAAAACAAATTAACTTAATCATGTGCCAGAAAACTCGGTTGACATTGTGTAAACTAAAACCAGAAATTTAGTAGATAGTGTGACAGGTTATTGGAGTTAAAATATTGTAAAGATTGACTTTCACAGGGTGGGGTTTGCTTGGGGGGGAGGGCTGAAGAGTGGCAGACTCGGCCCCTCTCCCAACTGTGCTTTGGCTATAAAAACCCTCTTCTTGGTTGAGGCTACAATATGCTATATGCGCTCATTTGTGAACCATCTGCAACCATTGAAGTAATTAAACTTATTGCACCCGATACTACTCTTTGATTGTCATATTCCTCCGAAAGAAATGCTTAACTGTTTAGTTGTCCAACATAAAAAATCCAAATAGTTTCTCAAAGGGTCTTAATGAATGCCGTTTGCATAACACTATGAGTGGAATCATTTTGAGCCAAACAGATATGGCAATAAATTGTTATTATGATCATTTATACTTGTAGAAATATTATTTGTAAAAGAGTAAATAACTGAGAAATAAGTGAGAAGGAAAGTCTGTCATATAATTAGACCATGTGAAAGAAATTCAACCCATTATTAAAGTATATGAGAGCGAATCGACCATAGGGCTTGTCTATGACTATCGAAAAGGATTCAACATTGAAGTAACATTTGCAGTTTTGCTACAATATCAATACAGGTGGGCGAACAAAGAATTGATTATAAAAATGGGAAGGACTATAGGAACAAGGGCTTAACAGTTAATCAAATATTGGAGGAGCTGCATTTTTCTGATATAGGTAAGTTGTGTCAAAACATGCCAATGTATATGAAGATGCACCAACCTACAAATCATAGTCTCCAGATTAGAAGATTAGATTAGCATATTGTTCAGTTCTAACAGAAACACTATAGTAATAGCTCCACAGAATTGGAAGGTGCTCTAGGGCCGTATACTTCTGATGGTCTTAATAAAGTTAAGCTGAGACTCTTAGTTTCTTGCATTATATTATGCATTTCTCAGTCATCTCTCCAAAATGACGTGATTGAAGATTAAAAAAAAAAAGATAATCAAGATCTTAACAATGAGAGATACAAAACATAAAGTTGTGGAAACATTTTTTCCTCTGAATAAGGTCACATAGGAGGTATTGTGGATCTATCTAAACATCTAAGGCCAGCCATTCTCAGACAAAGACATTACACTCTCCTCTGGAAGGCCACACATCGAGTGCAGTACAGAGTAGCCAAGATGAAAGCTAGCCAAGAAAGGATAGTAACCATCTCTGAGAGCACATACCCACAGTGTGGGTAATAATGCACTGCTGGAGAAGGGGGAATTTGAGAGCCTTCAGACAGAAACCACAACAGGAGAAAGAACCTATAAAACTCACAGCAAAGTCTGAGTAGAAAGCAAGAAGAAGGGACTGCTTTAATTTGTGAACAGAAACTGGACATTAGCGCAGTGCTGAAGACAGCCTGCGTGGTTTTCTTGTCTACTGTACTGGGAAAATAACACACTTTGTAATCGTAGTAAAAAAGGAAGCTAATTAAATAAAACACATGTAATTAAAGTGAATTCCCACTTGTTGTATGCGAATAATTGACGGCAATCTTAACAAAATCCACTGACGGCAGTGGTTTACCTGTGGTTTCTTCATGATCTGGATGAAATACATGTGGTTCTTCATTGGGTAGATGATGATTAGCACGTCTCCAAAGTCAGTTGGGATGATGCCACGTCGGTAGTCCCTGGTGTGCTCTGACCACACTATGTGCACCTCGTCATTTCCCAGGTGACGCAGCTGCCAAACAAACAAAATCAGTCTAATCAAGGGCTCAGCTAGTGCAGCTAATTTTTGATGACAGGAACATAAATTTAGCAAAATTATGGCATGTCTCCGCTTTTATCCAGTATGTAACTTAGACCACGCAAGACAGCTGAGAGGTGAACTGCGGTATGTGAGGTATGTAAAAGGGGGTGACTGATAATAAAACAGGATTTACTGCTGACACAGGGTCGGGCAATATAGCTGTATTATATCGTTAATATTTAACCAATATTGATATTCAGGTATTTGGTCATATATTGTGTATTGGATATAGCCTTAAACTATTGCAATACTAATCTAAGGCTATATCAACCAGCACTATGCTGATGGATCGGGTTCTATAAATAATGAAACTGGCTTTTATCATTGCATATATCAAATATTTTATTTAATGTTTTATTCCAGTATAAGCAATGTTGCGTATCCTAAAGATAAAACAGAAATGCAGCAGGTGCAAAAGCAAGGTGACTTCTTACAGTTCAATCACAAACTTTGTTTGAAAACAATTGTTTAAATAAGGGGTTAGGGCTCCGGCTTTGACTCTTTTTTTAAAGCTTTTTTCATTACAAATTCAAATTGCAAACACAAAATGCACAAAATTGAGCATTTTAAGACCAAATAATTCAAATCCAATTAACTTTCCCCATAAGAGATTAAATTGCTTCCCATTTCCACTCTATTCACAAACACAAATGAAACTGGGCAGGGCAAGAAGACACACTTAAATGACAGGAAATTGACTGAGGCTAGTTTGAAATAGGTAAACAGCTTTCCCCTTTCCAAGGTAAAATAGATGGACACTGCTACATAATATTCTCTGACAAGTGGAGATCACTTATTAGCTGCTAGTCCAGTGATGTTTTCTGGGGTATCATGGACACTGAAAAGTGAGCCTCTACTCAGAAGAAAACATCTGCCAATGTACTGTGGGCCTAATGAGCCATTAAGAAACATGCCCTCGCCACCAAAAATGCAATTAGCACATTCTATTATAAACCCTTAATTATGGTAATACGGTAATCTTAAACAAATCCACGGCATGCTGATTACTGGAGCTTGCCAGTTCAGTCTGTCTGTCCAAGGATCAGCAGGTACCAACCAGGTCAGTCACTGGGACAATTTCAGAGAAAATGTTGAATATGCATTTGCAGTAGACAATCAACACTGGGATGTTAATTTGGGTTAAGGTATTAGCATTTGGATGAGCTTAATCACAAGTTTAATGAGGATGCTTATGCTCTAGTCAATCGTCCTCTGCACCGATCTATTTACTCCCTTGTTAATCACATCCAAATGTTTGAAACTTCTTTAATAAAATGTGATTCAAGTCAAAGACGCCTGTCTAATTAGCCCTCTTTGACCTCCCACCCAGCAAATGGGCTTCAC
The DNA here is from genome assembly GCF_040436345.1 of Pagrus major. Taxonomy (NCBI): domain Eukaryota; kingdom Metazoa; phylum Chordata; class Actinopteri; order Spariformes; family Sparidae; genus Pagrus; species Pagrus major. Next base: position 26,135,497 of record NC_133230.1, on the reverse strand, counting down.
ACACATGGAGACAGCCGACCAGAGGACCTAAGTACATAAGAGGCTCCTTAGAAAAACAACCTGCAGCAGCCTAGTTAAGCTGTAGTGCCTAAGGGTGAATGTGATAGCCTAGGCACCCGTCTATCTCCCTCTCTTTTACAGACACACATACACACACACACACGCGGTCTACATGGCCTGACCCCAACCCTGCAGGTCGCTTCTATAAACGCATTACTGAAGCCAGCTGCTACTGCTGCAGCCTGCACTGCCCTAAAACCCACAATTGGATTGAGGAATTCATGGTTTTCCCTCTTTTCTTTTTGGTTTAGCCATTTTTCCCCCTCCATCGTCTTCAAACAGGCAATCTGCCCAGTGAGAGCTCCCACATGAGCCGTTCCCCCACAGTATGCCTCTATGGTTACAGGCAGTAAAGTGGGTAGGACACAGACGAAGCCCGTTTTTCATTCCAATTCTTCATACCACTTTCTCTTCCACCCCCCCTCTTTTGTTTCTGAAGCATCCGTGCATGTAACCAGCCTGCCAAATTTCTGTTCTGTTCGGCCTGTGGCTGATGTGGAGATCTGTGCGAGGTGAGCAACAGCAATTACAGAAGTTCCCAGCGAAATGAATGGAAGTGGAGTGGCAGCACACTCCTTTCTGGGCACGGTCGCCCCTCCAGCGCCTCACTCTGGCCAACCAAAGTCAAAATCTTTACTCTGTCTAACTAATTTCTGAAGTCACTATAAGCACAGGCTCAAGATAGGTTTGGAATGAGTAGGGGGTTATTTGTGAAATAGAGAGGGGGAGATCTGTGGAGGACTGGAGGGGGGGTTGGATATGAGGAGAGTCTGATGAATTTCCCTTCTCAGCAGGGTACTGTATGAGAAGATTGGCAGCACTGGTAGGGGCCTTGCGGCTCATTTCTTTGTGCTAACTGCTACTGGTGCACTACAGCTCAGAATCCCACTGCAGAACCCAATCGATCGCTCCTGTGGCGGCAGCAGGAATTGGATAAAAGGATCCTGCCGGCATCCGGCCGGCGCCTGCCCTAGCAGGGAGAGCTAATGGCTGAATCCAGGCCCTGGTCACAGCACACGGGGAGGGGGGCATGGGCTAGCAGAATCATAGTCATTACCGCTGCGGCACATGCCCTCTCTTCACTCACGCGCCTGCGACTTTCTACTCCTCAGGCCTGCCTGGCTGGGGTCACTAATCAATGCCCGCACTCTGGAGTCACACCTCCTGATCACAGCTTAACACAGAGCTGAAGGCTACAACAACATATTGCTATGGGCCGGGCAGGACTGTGTAGCCATTTCACTGCATCAAAAAGGCAAAGTAGCATTTTGTCTTTTTTCCAGACATACCTTGGACTTGAAGTATGCAATTAATACAATACATATTACCATAATCTAAATGTCACAGACAAAACAGGTTAAAAACAATCATGAACACAAACAGGACTTTTTACCTTTTTGGTGAGGCTGTCATCAGAATCAGATGGCATACGAGTGGAGACGTGGAAGATGGCTTCCACGGTGGAGGTAGCATAGTAAGGAGCTGTTAGACCCGTGCTGCCATTTCTCTGGAGGCCACCCATGAAGCCGCAATGTGTGGCCAGGTCCACCTGAGGGATACATGTACAATTTAGTGTGTTCTCAGTATGCCTGTACATCTGTGTTCAAATTTAGATTTTATCTGTGGATATTGAGGGTGTGGTTGTCTGCACCTCCCATCCCAGTCCAGACACAAAGTCTTCATAGGCCTGGCTGCCTGCATTATTAGACAAAATGGAGCACTTGTCCTCTTGGCCCTCTCCAATGTAGAACACCGCAATCTTGTGTGTCTCTCGGCTACAGAACAAAACATATAGTAGACAGCATTAAAAGAACAACAACCAAAGAGCGGCCAATTTTCTAAACGCAGCAGATCTTGAAAAGCCTTGCACGACTTTAGCCACTTCAGATGAAAATGCTTTGAAATGTGAATGCAATTACGCAACAACACTACACTTCTCTTATCAAGGTAAATTGAGTAAGTGTTAATTTAGTAGTTGAATAAAACCAGATGAGCAGAATGTGAGAGAAAAAACAAGTTTGTCTGCAAAATGTGTCCATTATCTCTCCAGTTCTGACATGATTTTAAATATGGAACAGCAGCAAAAAAAGCTCCCCCCTCTACTTTCCCTGTTGCCATGGCACTACATAATGCTGGGGTAGATTTAGGGCACTTTGCATGCTTGTGCACAGGTTGCCCAAGCAAGTCTGGCCATCTGGGAGAAAGTAGTCCAATCCTGAGGGAATACTCTAATAAAGCTCCTGTTATTAGTAATATGTGGAGTACTTATTGATTGGACTAAGAGACAGAGAGAGTGAGAGAAGGACAGCAAGAGTGATAGTGGGAAACTTCCAGGGCTGTGATCAGCAAGAGATAGCACACATTAGAAAAATCATGGCAGAGGAGATGAGGGTCGGGGCAATATGATGCTGCTACGAGCAACTGAGTGACTTGTAACCAGTGCTAATTTCACTTATGTAGAGTCAGGTTTACTATGTTCTGTTACTGTGTTCATTGGTATCTCAGACAAACCTAAATTCTACAAGACACAAGATACTAAAAATTTGCAGATAGAACTAATAAAAGCTTTACCACTGCCTGGAATCCAAGTTCTTCAGTTCCCTTAAGAGTTTGGAGTTTTTCTTCAACAAATGGAAACTTTTCCTGTTAAATTAGCAAAATTACAAATAGCAAATTACAAAAAGTGTTCATTAGACAAGATATTTTCACTTCTGTGCATAACAAACACAATTTAGGAAACCATGCTTTGCTGGCAACAATGAACAGTCATTTGAAAATGTATAATCCACTGTCCAACAAACAGTTTTCAAGATAAGTTTTGTTTTGCAGTCAACGTCAACAAAGGCAAAAAAGGCACAGGTGCAAACGGCAATCTTCAACTAGCTCTGCGCACTTTGCACCATTGCCATTAAGAGGTGTTAGCTTTTAATTTACAGGGAAGCACTGCAAAGATGGGGATTGGCAAGGTGGACCTTAGTGAAAACAGCATGGCACTTTTAGCCTGTGGAGAGGAGATTAAGACACTCCAGACTCCAGAGTGCTTTTAACTTTGTTCTTTCTCTCTTTGACTAACAAGCCCACAGCTGAGTTACTTTGAGGATGAAAGAAGTAACTTTGGTTTAAAATAGTATTAGACTGCAGAGGTTATAACACAATTTTATTTTCTTCTCTCAAACTGGCTAAATTTGAGATGCAGTTTGCAGACTGGTTAATAAATAAGCAACAGACATCCCCACTTCCCTTCATTTGTCTCTGTCTTCCTCTAGTATCGTGCTAACCAGACCAGTTATTGTAGCCAACTTCAGTTGATAATGTACCTGCGGTCCCAAGAGTTCATGCCAAGGTCATTAAGCAGCAGCCGGCAGAAGTAGAAAGGAGCTTTTGGTTCCTTGTGGGAGGGTTCCCTCTGGCAGGCGGCCCGAAAGCTTACATCAGCATCCCACCTCCTTACTTGCTCCTCCTCCTGCTCAGTCTGACGCTGAATGGCCTCCAGGATGGCGCTCTCTTGCTCTAGGTTCATGCCGTGGGGTGAGGGGGCTGGCTGGTTGAGCCTGAGTTGTGGCTGGGGCAGGCATTCTGGGCTGCACTGACCCAGGTCTTCCAAAAGCTTATCCAGAATATCTACCTCTTCCTCCTCACAGCAGTCAGAGGGGGAGTCCAAGACTGAACAATGATTTTTATATGGTCCCTTTGTTGGAGAGTTGGCCTGGTTTCTGCTGTGAGCAACAGTAGTGGTAGTAGAAAGAGAGCGATCAACTGCATTAAAAACTCCCGCATGAACAGAGTCTTCCTGGGTGGTGCAGTAGAGGATTGCGCCATCCCATGAGTATTTGCCCGAGATGTCGCGGACAATGACACGCACTTGAGAGGAAGGCTGAGGGGGCTGTCCGACAGTGGGGGTCTCAGCCGGGATCTGCAGGTAGGACACCAGCGTGCTGTCATTAAAGACAAACAGCTGCAGGTTGGGGCTTTTGAAGACCTCAGAGGACAGCTCTGATGATTCCACGTACGGGTTATCGTGGTTTTCACTCACTAGGCTGTGGAGAAGGGCAGGGCCACCGCTCAGTGGATGGTGGCCCAGATGGTTCACCAGGTGTGTCATGACCATGCGTGCTGTCAGGGGAATCAGCTCCATGTTCCGACGTCGCTTTTCTGGTGGAAGAATGAGAGCAGGAAGACAAAACACTGAGGAAGTGTAACAGTGATCAACAGTAAATCTAACTGATGGGTTTAGAATAAAGAAGCACATGGGGCTATCTTTTATAATACGTGAAATGCAGAGCCATATTTCAAAGGCCCTACATTTGTGTGTAGACATGCTATCATCTCTGTTAGCTCTTTTGATACAAAGCCAAATCTCATTTATGATTACTAATAGGGGTACTTTATTCATTTCTCACAATAGCTTGGCCAGCACATCCCTAAGTAGGTAGCATCTAATCATGAGAGACAACTTTGAAAAGCCCATTGAGTCTTCTTACAATGGACAAGCGTTGAGACTGGCTGAGTGCTAATGAGAACCACCATCTTTACAGGCAGCCTAATAGGACTCTACTTAGTGAATTGCATTTATGTAAATGCACAGGTTTTTACTCCCAAGTGAAAGGCATGCGATGCTTTATTCTACAGTGATGCGCGAAAAAACAAGAAGATGCACTCCTGCATTGTGACAGTGCTATCAATACCATCATCCCCCATCAAAGTGGAGAAAGCTCTTTAGAAAGCAGGCCAAGCTGCATTAGAGATGCGCTGGGCCTTTGATGTGACTTGATCAATACGAGGTGGGGGCATGAATATAACTAGGCCGGCACTCTTTTGGTTTGCCCTTTTGATAGTGTTTTGTTATTTCTTCTAAAACTCTGTGCAGCTGTGCACCAAAAAGCAGACGTGTGGTGACATTTTCCAGGCAAAAGCTACTGTTCAAATCTCTCACATTGTTTCAGTATATGCACCTCGTATTTGGGCTCTAAGGACTTTTCAGAAGTTGAGGTCAGGAGCGAGAGAGAGGAATATATTGCCTAATGGAATCACAAGGTCGCAAAAAAGAAGAAGAAGAAAAAAAAAATCACATTTTTATCTAAACCCCGTAATGGGTCTTCTATCCAGGGCTGAGTACTAATGTGAACATTCCAGTCCCTGTGATAGTTGATTTCCTTTTCATGATTTTAATAAGATATTGACATTTAATGGAGAGACTCCAAATGAATGGGCTACTTAGAGTTTGCTTTTCCCTGAAATATATTTCTTTTTATATTTTGGGGGGAAGGAATATACATCTCCGTGGTCTGTTAGAAGTAAAGTATGGAGCTGAAAAGAAGTAACAGATCAGAGACATCATCTGGGAATAAGCTGTGATGTATTGGCTGACAGCCACCAATCTGCGTTAGTTTTTACTCTCTCACACATGCAAATTCTTACATTCAGACACATGCACCCATTGAATCCAACATCATTATTTTATCTGCCAGGCCAGTGAAATCTCACACACAGCAGTTTGTAAAAAGTGGCATCAGGATGGCTTCATGACCTTACCCTCGGCTACAGTGAGCAAGTTGCCGAAGTCAGTGGTGGTCGTCTGGGAGGGTGGCGGCTCAAAGCTCTTAACCTGACCCAACATGAGGTCATAGTCAGTGGACAAGTCTGACAGACTGAGGAGGTAGTGGCTCTGTTGGGTGTGCAGGGTGGAGCCAGACACACAGCAGTGCAGCACCTGAAGAACAAAAGAAAAAGGGTAAGACTTTGTGATTGTATTCAGATAAAGAAGAGGGTGTTTTTTCTACATTATGGCAGTTTTGGGCACTTTGATGACTGAAAACACTGTCTTGTTAGATAAGGCCGTGTCTGGTGAGATGATGCACAGTGACACCCCTGCAGGCCTGCTCTAGACTGACATGATCCAGAAGCATATGAAAGGGGAATATACGGTACATTTACATCATAAGGCATTAGAGGGAGGGTGAGAGGGAGGGAGAGAAGGGGAGAAAAGAGGGTCTTTATTGCCACTAATCCATTTCTCCTGTGATGTGTGAGTGTATCGATCTACATAACAGATGGCAGAGCATCCGTTGGCAGGGCTAGATAAGGCGCACTGGGGCAGTTGATTACAGCCATTGGACAGGTTTACACTGTTTGATTTAATTAAGACTTTATCCTTGTGCTCAGCTCCCACAACAAACAAGCACACACTCACAAAACACACCTGTATATTGTATAATCTGAGTGGAGGTTAGGTGCTGCATATGAGTGGGCAAAACATATGCTTAATGTATGTAAATGAGGGGGGCCTCTAATTCAGAGCAGAGCAACTTGGGTAAAGCCATGCAAAGGCTAATAATCCCATTCAGTGCACACATACGCTCGAACTTGGCTGCGAGACGCTCAGAGAGGCAGGCTGGCCCTGCCATCTGAAACAGTATTGTGTGGGGCAATGTAGACAGTATGTGGATGATTCTACTGAGCAGACCTCTGGGTGCAACGGGGGAGGGGTTGGAGGCTTGATGCTGAAAAGACCTGAAGCAAACAGCTGCTACGCCAAAGCTCCAAAGAGGTTCCTCTGTGGAGAGGTAGAGAGACAGAATGGGAGGGGGAAAACCCACAGCTGTGCTTGACAACTAAGTGACTGCACTCCGCATAGCAACAGTTCCTGGAAGGTAATGCACAGTGAAACAGGCACACTGTAGTGAGAGGGGCACATATTGTATGGATACATGAGCACACAAACACGCACACAAATCAAATAATAAAAATGCAAACAGAGATACACAGGTGCAGATACACATGCACAAATGTACCTATCCTAGCTCACACACACACACACACACACACACACACACACACACACACACACACACATATACATGCATATATACACATACATACATACATATATATACATATATACACATATGTATACATACACATACATACATACGTATACATTCACATACATACATACACACACATATATATATATATATATGTATGTACATAGGGGAGGTAAAGCTGGCTGCTTAGGCAGACTGAGAGAGCAGGTGGAAAAGCTTGAACAGAACTCCAGAGAACCAATTAGGTCTAGTGTAGTGTTACTTTCTACAGCGATGGCCATGGTGCTGGTCACCAAAAATAACTTTTCTCACTTTTCTCTTGCATGACAGCCTATTCATTAGCTGGGTCCATGTATTGTGCTTGTGTTTGATAGCTTGGGTTAGATCAGACTGAAGCTTTATTTAAATATAAAACTGCAGTTAAAGGAAGGTGAAGCATGAACAAATGAATGGACACTCCCAGCTATAATGTCAGTGACACTTCCCAGTGATGGGATAAAAGGGAAATGTTTTCTATTAGGGAAGCTATTCTCTGCTTGCTATAGAGAATAATTAGCAGTCAATGCAACTGTAGAAACATAGATTTCAGTCTTGATATCGCATTAATGTTGTCACACCTTGAGATGCCTTGCTTAATATATTATTTCCAATGAAACCCAGAGGGGCCACGTCTTTTGTGTGCTGATAGACAACCAATCATGCCTAATTGTCTTTGCTTTCATAGCAGCTGCAGTCGCTCTCATATTAAGACATATTCCATTCAAATCTCCAGGACAAGCGTTTATAGCCTGAGCTTATCAAGTGGACAAAGGGTCCTGTTTGAATAATTGGACCATTTCTTATCAGGGGTGACATCCTTACAAAGATCTGCCGTTGACCGCATCTGCCCAGACAGGAGGGAATGAATAATACCTCATTCATTTGTGCCTGAAGCTTGGCCCTCATGCTCAAGGTCAGGCCATAAAATAAAGGGTTTGAGGGACAAATACATAGAAATAGATTGAATACTGGACATTTTTGTCTGCTTTAAACTTCATGCTACGATAAAGCAAGTTTCAAGAGTTTCCTGCATATGATAAATGCCAACTGTATGCATCAGCTATGGTCGGTGCCTCAATAATATACTACACTATAATGTTAAATGAGGCATTATCATGAGGTCACGGTGGAGGTGAGTGTAATTAAAGTGGCTAGCCCATTTGGTGGGGTGGGGATGGGGGTGTCAAATCTAAAGTTATTGTGTCTGCGGGCAAAGACTATGTATTTTTCAGAGGATATTGGAAGGCAGGCATGTTTGTTGTAACCACAACTCCAACCAGCTTTTCCCACCCCCCCAACTGCCAGTGAGGCTACCCACCCTGTAGATGTAGTCCAGCAGCGGGGCCCTGTGGGATGTGCAGTCCTCCAGCAAAGGCATGGTGATGGGTTCCAGCAGCAAACTCAGGGGAACAGCCATGCACCAGTCCAACAGGCAGAGCAGCAGCGATACCATCAACTGACCAAGTGAGAAAGAAGAGACAAGTTCCTTTAGCAGTTCAGTAATCCAACATTAAAACAAATAAATGTAGTACTGATAGAGCACGAAAAATCCCCGCTCCAATTTCAGAGAAAAAACAGGTAATAGATGAGAAGGAGAGAGAGAGAGAGAGAGAGAGAGAGAGAGAGAAAGAGAGAGAGAGAGAGAGTAGTCAAGACAGTAGAAACATTCCTCTGCAACAGCACCATTCCAACAGGATAGATCAAGGGCCTTTAGATCTCAGCCATTTCACGTCACTCCTTTCCTACATGTACCTTTTTGTCTGCTTCCTCTGTTGAGTGCTCTGCGCTCGGCAACAAAAACGCTATTGTGGCCACAAAGATCTGTGTTGGGACGAAATGAGGAGAAAGATAATTGGATGACACGGACCTATTCATCAGCTGAGTCAAGGCTGTGTGTGTAAAATGGATGTGATGCCCAAGATGTAGAGTATGCATATGCGTGAGTAATAAGTAATGTAAGACTTTCTCATCTCACTTACAATATGCTCTCACAGGCCCCTAATGTTAAGTGGTAATTTAAGTGTGTGTGTGTGTGTGTGTGTGTGTGTGTGTGTGTGTGTGTGTGTGTGTGTTACCTCAATGATTTTCTTAGGCTGAGTGGGCTCCAACCTCTGGAGATGTTCCCAATGGGAGATAAGCAGCTGAAACACATCACAGGCTGCTTGAGCCACTGCTTTGTTCCCAAACTGTACAAACAAGAGGACAAGACACTAATTGACCAATGATGCGAAAGATCTGGCACCTGTCACAATAAGCAGCATCAACAGAAGAACAATTTTGACAGTAAACAGGTATTGTTTCACATTTCTTAGGGCATCCACTCTGCAAGCAAACTAACAATTCATAGGAAATGCACTCATGCTGGCTGGCTGAGTGAAAACATCCTTGGCTCAACTTTTTAGATGTTCTTGCTTGCCTGCTTCACTAATAATGTAATTTTATCCAAAGATCTCCTTGTGAAATTGTTCATCAACATGTGGATGAGGGCTGTAGTTTTTTTTTTCTATTTCTGTGCAACTACATTCGTGTGAACTGGCCACTCATTTTCACTCTAAACAATGTGACAAAAGACATTTAAAGGCATTTGAATAAATGATTAAAATGATAAAGAATGTATGTATTGTATAACATGAATTTCTTTACAGCCAGGACAACATATTATGACATATTCCAAAACTGGACACAATTTCATAAATGCACATAAACTAAAACATCATATTACGTCAATATGTGTGTCTTGACTGTGATGTGTGTTCTTGAGGTAGATCATTTAATAGTTGCTCATTTAGGAGGATCATTTATTCTACACATTCCCTTGTTGGATTTGTGTCACCAAAATACTAATACAAGATAGGAGAAAAAGTTCAGGCACTGACTATGATAGAATTTTGAGTAATTTCCCTTAAATTTAGCTTTTCACTTACTGTGCATATAATCAGCATAATTTCATTTCCACTTCAAACCATGGCTCATTTTCTCCAGACTCACTGGAGGAGAGAATTGAGCTGTTGACAATTTTCTTTCAAATGTGGATTTCTTCAGTGATTTGAAATTCTTTGTGGAGAAATAGAATTTCCCATTTCTTCCAGCTGAATGCCTCTCAACATGTAACAAGGGCAGACAATGTGGGGAGTGCAGAAATGGCCAAACACAAAAAGGGGCCCTGAGAGTTCAGCACCTGCTTTTAGAAAAGAGACTCTCAGTGCCACTCTTCCCCCTAGATCCCCCACCCAGCCTATACCCTCTATTTTGGGGCTGGCTGAGTCTGTGTGTCAAGTTGTGCAGGGGAGTGATTACTGCTCCATTAGAGAAGGGGGGGTTTGCTCGAGCAGGAAGCTCGGAGATGTAGCTGCTTAAATTGGCCCACATCTACTGAGAGTGAGCAGCCTGGAAATTACGCCACCACCCCAAACCCTTTTCCATGAAAAAAACAAAAAACAGCAGCCTCCACTGGTTCTCTGCATCTCTTCACTCAGGTAGAAAAGAGGGCTCTTCCAAAATATACCCATGAGTCACGTCACTGGACATGTTTTATTCTCACACTTTTTCTCTTCTTGCTATGTTGAAATTGTTCTGTGATCAACTATCATTTTTTATTTGAGCAAAACTATGTTGGGCTTGTGAGGGTAAAACAAAAAACAAAACCAAACAAAAAACTGACTGTGATGAAATCCAGGCTTGCTGCATGAATACGATAAAAGATACTGTGATTTATTTGATTCAGAATTTTTGCAGCAATACAGTTGCACTTTAAATTAGATGTAAATGCATTTATGACACGATGAAGCTTCCTTGCCTCGGAGGGTCACTGACCTTTAGTGTTACACCCAGAACATTGATAGCGTCCTTAACCTGGTGGTGGATGTTCTTTTGCATCAGCTCCTCGCACACCCACAGACCCAGACTGCACACAGCAATGCACCTGAAAGAGGGAAGTTATTTTTCTTACGTTTCAAAATTAAACAGAATGCAAACTGTAAAAAATGCATTCAGAAAAATATTTAATGATAAAACTAAAACACTAGTTTGTTGGTAAATAGTCTTTAAAGCATCACACCAAATTATTATGATGGTTAGTAAATACTCTGAATCTAGTAGGGTTTACATTTTTATCATGCAAGCATATGTCAAACACATTTACTTCAAACTAATACAAAACATAGACAATGTAACATAATAAAAATAAGCAACACCAATATTGCCAATCATACCTGGCCCCTTCACAGTGTTCCTTTGTTGCCGTTTCTAGCAGGATGTTGACCAGATAATCCTGAACAGCAAAGAGGTTTGCTAGGTTTACTTTGTGATCTCAAATTACAAGGCAACTCACTTTACATAATATTTGAAAAAATCTGATACCTTTTGTTGTAACATTAGACTTTGGAGTCAGACTGAATTATTCTTAAGATCCTCATGTTCACATTTTGGGAAAAAATATGCAAAATGCTCATAATAAAGTACCTTTCATCATACTACATGTGATTAATCCACAATACAGTGAGCAGTTTTTGTTTCTAAATGTCTTTACTGAAAATATTCAGTATGGCACATGTTGACCACTTACTTTGATATCCTCATTGCTTACAATGATGTCATCAGAGCCAGAGACTCGCTGCAGTACGGGAATCTGGACGTAAAGGTTGGGCAAACACACAAGGGAGCCCAGCATTGTCTGAGCCTCCATCCTTGGAGCCTGGCAGAGATAAAAAAATAAAAAATAAATAAAAAATCATGCTATCATTAATTTCCTAATGCTACATGAAAACAACCCAGTTCCAGGAAACAGGAAGGTTGCTATCTGGAGGAAAAGGATTGGAGGGATCCAACAGAATTAAGTGGCTCTTTATTCATGATTCTGCTTATGTTCAACAGAATCTCTTGACACATGGTAGGCGCTGGGCAACAAAATGACTGATTAAATGCACAAGGGATGCAGGTCTAAAGCAGACTGTACATCCTGTTGCACCTGTTGAGCTGCTATTACCCTCAAAACAGATAATACATTCATGCTGGGAGAAATTATCTGACAATCAAAACTGTAGGAAAGGACACATGGTCGTGTTAATAGGGAGTGGTCTTCTTAATGGTCTGTAAACAAAGTGGTTATGAATTGGTCCCAATCTAGCCACAGTCATGTGAAATGTTTGCACTACAAGCCGGTGTTCATGTAAATCAGCACACAATTCCAAAAGATTGTGCAGAGGACTTGCAACAATCACCTTCTTCAACATGTTTTATGGCTCAGTGTTTGACACTTTGAATGTGATTCTTTTATGTATTTAATGAAATGTGTTGCTGTGCATATTGGCAGTACATGTTCCACAAGAGAGGCTGGAAAAAGTCTAAAGTTTAAACACAAAAAATCTTATTAGGGCTATGGAATATTAAATAATCCAACTTTACTCATTACATCTTAGCCTTTCTTTCCCACAGGTGTGCATAAACTACATGTTGGGAACTTCTTATGAAAATACAAAATGCAAAATTATCATTCATCAGTATTGGCCATGAGAAGCAGGACATCATTGGTCATTGGTATTGACTGAAAAAAAAAATCCTAAAAAATTGTGAATCCCTAAAAATACTTTGTGGTTCTAATTTCTGCCACAGTTATACAGTCCTATATCAAAGTGCATTACATTTTCCACACTTGAAGACTGCATTCTTTATTTTCTTGTGAACCAAACAAATAAAATAAGTTTCAAACATGTGAGTTATTTTGTCCCTCAGATTTTATGTCATAACTACTGGAATTCACAAAACAATTTGATATTCAATGTCAGAGAGCTGCGAAATTTAAGACACTTATTACGGGGACAAATCTGTAATTGACAGAACCATCAGTCATGAGAAGGTGAATGAATGATGAACAGTGAAGATCAGCATGTATGAGGAGGAATTATGATTACATTCGGTTGAAGTTTCCTTAAGTCTTTGTTCCACAACAAGTAATGAAACACTTTCAGTGACATTCTAGAACACTTCAATCCAGAACATAAATATGTAATATTTAATAACTTTTGTGATTCCAGCTTGACACACTTAAAGAATCAATGTTAAAAATGTTTGTGTGTACCTCTGAGGAGACCGAGCTGAGAACGCAGGCAGCAGCAGTGATGAAATCTCCAATGAGCATGGTGAAGCCCGGCAGGCCGAGGAAGAAGAAACGTGGGGAGCAGGAACGGATGATGGTGTTCAAAACATCCTAATATCACACACAAACACACAAAAATGTTAACAGGATTCAAACCATGATTTTCACATTGATAATTATGTCATTAGTCATCAACAACTGACTTGACATGATACAGGAATAAAAAGCTATCATCCATCAGAACCACAACTGAGTATCTTCTACAATATGTACACAGTTAGATGGGATTTTAGTAGTTGGTATGAGCACAGGGTCTTATTAGTGTAGGTGGAGTGGAGCAGTAACACTTTGTAAATGGGCCACCATGTGAGAGCCATGGCATGGAGAAAGCTTTTTCCTCCAACAGGTAGGCTAAGCATTTTAAGTATGTTGAGCAGGCACTCAACTGTACATGTCACTAAAGGACAGAATAAAAAAATAGAGTGGGAAAGGAAGAGGAGAGAAAGAGAGAAAGAGAGAGAGAGGCAGCAGATGGATTGTTCACAGAGGATAAGAGCGAGAACAAAAGACCTCAACTTTCGTGAGTTATGTGTATCCACACACACAAGCGAACCTGTAATTAAAGCCGGAGACAAGGTATTGTTTTGCTGAGGTACAGGCGGCTCAGCGGCAGATGGGTGCTCTTTCAACATTGACATATGCTGTACTGCAGAGGGTTCTGCACAAACTGCTCAAGTATGTACAGTGTCATACCATGCAAGAAAAGAGCATGAAAAGCAGCTGACAGGTTTTCCATGCTATATTTAGAAGGTGAAGCAGCAGAAAAGAGGTTGATTTATTTGTTCTTTGTTGACAGCAGCAATATTCTTATTTTAGAAAAATATATATATATATTTGTATGAGAATGTAGCATCCCACTGAGGCAGAGTGATTGTTCTCTCTTATCTGAGACATTCGCGTGTGCATTTGTGTACAAAGTCAAGGTCCAGGCTAGAAACACCTGCCTTCTTGGCCATAAACTTGTGTAAATCAGACAGTTCAAACATCAGCCTGTTTTCGAGCTGAGCCGAGGGGCACCTTAGCAAACACACATGCACACAATTTCGCTCTCTCTGTCTCTCGCAATGACATTAATCACCTGAAGCTTTGGTAAACAGGGAATGCAGGTGAACAAAAGGAGAATAGAATAAACACGCAGAGGCAGTAAGTAGTAAGTCAAAAGCAACATGATGCACCGCATGTGGAAAATTGGTGGGAAGAGCTTTAGGATTGAGGGCCCATTTTACCCTCATTTTGTTCGTAATTGACCTCTGAAGCATAATGTGTGGTGCAGTCAGAGGTAATTAGCATGCAACAAACTGTTGCTTGATTGCCTGAAATGAGCATTTTAGAGGAGGGCACAAATGCAGAATGCAAAGTGTTTTTTATTGTATGTGTAAGTAGAGGGAACCTGATTTGAGGTGTGTGTATAGAAATGGGAAATGAGTCCCGCATGTGGCTCTGTGCTGGCAGTCGGACTGGCCCCTGCGTCAACAAAAGGTGCATTAATGTAACTTTGAATAGAGCCACCTCAGGCCTTTTTTATTTGGCCTCATCTCCAGGAAAGCACACACTGTCCACCTGCTGGCCCTCTGGGGTGACAGGGTTCAGGCTGGTATTACATCACTACACACAACATCTGAAAATGTTTGTCTCATTTACTAAACATGGACATTTCAAGTTTATTACAGGCAGATTACCTGTCAACACCACTATCATCACTGTGAATATCTGGGGTTTTCCCTTCACAAGCTGTTAAGAAGGGATATTACCCATCTGCATGACTATGAGGTTTAATCAACAGTTGTGGCTTAGGGGGTCAACTGTCACATTTTAATCTGGCAAGATATAAATCATACAAGACCTCTCTTTAAGATTAAAGAGGTTAAAATTGAACTAGTTTTGCTCTGAAATTCTGGTGTTTAAGTGTATATGCATAGCTGATAGATGTTTTCTTTCACCTATGCACAATGACTAGGTGCAAATTAAAAAATGTATTTGTGTGCACAGTCCAGACATAGACCTATTAGATACATTACTGCTATTGTGCTCTGGTCATGCCTTTGTCAGACCAGTGACCAGGGGATGGACAATAGCCCTGACCATGGCACTCTGTCAGTTGGAAGGAGATTTCCTCCAAGGGAACTGTCATTTTCCTCGAAGCTTTAGGGCCACAACTAATGATTATTTTCAAAACCAAATAATCTCATGATCATTTTCACAATGAATTGATTGTCTATATAATGTCAAATTGGGTCATGCGACATTTTGATAAGCTTTTTTTCACAAAGTAACATCTTCAAAATGCTTCTTTTGTCCAACTAACAGTCCAAAATGCAAAGACTCCTAATTTACTGTCATAAGTGACAAAGAAAAGCAGCAAATCCTGACATTTAAGAATGTTTGATATTTTTGCTTGAGAAGGGATTTAAAAAAATTATCAAAATAGTTTGTGATTGATCATCCATCTATCTATTGATTGATTAATTGATTTTTGGACTAATCGTTGAATTAATGCCGAGGATTAACACTGGGATTCCCTTGTTGTCTATTAAACATGGCTGGTCAGATTTTGTTTTATTTTATTGATAAACAGGCAGTCTAAACAAAATGCTTAACCTGTAATCTAGAGTATTTTAAATGTACAATTCAAACTATGTGTAAAAACCAAAAACACAAACCATATGTTTAACTAACTAACTGCACATTCACAATCAGATTTTATGATTTGCAGACCAGCCTCTACTGATGACTACTTTGATCATGTAAGCTAATTGAAAAAAATGTGTATGAAATAAAAGACGGACATAAAAAAAATACATTAATGTATGGCTTATTTGGAAAAGTATATGTCTTTTCCTTTTTGGGGTGGGGTGGGGGTTGTGGGTGAAGGCAGAGAGGAAGAAGGAGGGGGAGAGTAAGAGCCACTTTCTTATGTTAAGCAGGCGTGCGGCTGTCCTCTATTGTGTGGCGTGAGGACTCTTTTCTCTGGCCAATTTGAGCATGCTTCAGTGGCCAGCCTGGCTCTGGCCCCCCGACGCATTATACAGAGCCACAACAAAAGCTGGAGAATGTTGCCTCAGTCCCTCTCTGTGCCCCCCTCATTGCTCTACTCTACACTACGTTCCCCAGACTCCCCTCCCGCTCCTTCACACACTTGCATACACACAGGCAGGCAGGCAGGCAGGCAGGCAGGCAAGCAGGCCAGCCTACTCTGGGCCCCTGGCCGACGTGTCAGTCTAACGGAGCGCGACAGACGTCAATCCTTAATTAATCACGTATACGCGGCGGGTGCTCAAAACATTATTTAACGACATGGAAAACATTCTAATAAGCTTGTCGCACTGCCAAGGCGCAATAGAAACCCAGCCAGGAGGGCATACATATACACACACACACACACCCGCGTGCATCCAAAACACCCCCCTCGCACTTTTATCCCTGTCCTTTGTTTTGGGGGACTCCATTCATCTCCACTCAGCTTCGTCTGGATGGAATGGAGCGAGGCCAGATTTAAAAATGAGGTAGGGTGTGGCTAAATGATGAGGAAGATGCCAAAACACCAAAACATTCTTCATCACCACTGGTTGGCATGCAGTTTTCAACATTACCAGCTGAAATGAAGTCTCAACAATCTTAGATTGGCAGAGCACCTGTATGACCTGTCTCATTTAAAATACCTGGAATAAGAACTGGAACTTGGTGTAGATAATAAACTTAAGGTTTACCTGAATTACATCAAGAACTAACAGGTGAATAAGAATCACTGACTCACATCACACAGGAAAAAGTAGATGGCAATTTGGCAACTACAAACCATCTTTTTCCAGTTTTTAAACAGTATACATGTACATCGCATGAGTTTGACTGGTGCGCCATCTGTTGGTGAAAAATAAAACAACTGGCAGCCTTACTGTAGGTGCCACCTGCTGGCTGTACCTGGTCGTTACTGGTAATGCCCTTATGCATGATGTGGTAGAGGTGCACCATGAATTCACGGTTGGGAAGCACATCCTGGTGCCTGGTCATCATCTCACAGATCAGCTTGTAGGCCTGCAGCTTGCCAGCCTTGTACTCAGCGGATAGCATGGTGGCCTGTGGAAGAGAGTGATGGGCTGAGGTCAGTATTGTTATGGGGAACTGTAGACTTGTTAAGCATCTATTTTGTTACAGGGGTAGTGCAAGTAAGTTATCAAATGTTTCGGTGAAAACCCTTGGATTCACTTTCAGTCAATGTGTGTTAAATGTGACCACAGTTGCTTCTCTCAATCAGAGAGGCAAATTACAAATTTTGAGTTTGACTTAAATGTGCAACATTTTTGGTTTTATAAATCTGCTGAAACAAAACGATTAGATACTGCTAATTTAAGTGTGTGCTTAGTCACAGCACTAGCACCGCAAAAGCTAACCATCCAGTCTGGTTTATTACTTGTTGATGCTGCTGGGATGTAATCAAATTGCTTCTTGAGCAATAGAGGATTCTCTCTGGGAAACACCTAACACATGTTTACAACAGCTAAACATTTTAGTGATCTGCAGCTAATGATTATTTTCATTGTAAATCAATTTGTCAATTATTTTCTCGATTAATCGATTACATGTTTGGTCTATAAACTGTTAGAAAATGGTGAAAAATCTCGAATGGTGTTCCCTAAAGCCTGAAGATGACGTCCTCAAATGTTTTGTTTAGTCCACAAACCAAAGTCATTTAGTTTGCTGTCACAGAGGAGCAAAGAAACAAGAAAATATTCACAATTAAGCTGGAATCAGAGAATGTTTTACAGTTTATTCTTAAAAAAACTACTCAAACAACTTAATCAATTATAAAATAGTTGGCAATTAATTTATTAGTTGACAACTAGTCGATAAATTGTTGCAGCTCTAATGCTACATACACCATGCTGTAGAATTTGACAGAAATGATTAGTCATTCTGCATGCTGTATACCTACTAAACACTTCACATCCAACCTTAGTTCCTTGGTAGCATTTTGCACATTTTTCAAGTTAAAAGTATTCAATCATTGTGAGTGTTGTTTTTTAAATGTTGTCTGTTGTGTTGTTGATACCCGAAAGAGCCAGGAGGCCAGCATTCGAATTGGAGGGATGAAGGCTGGCTGGGGAGGAGAGGACTGGTTGTCAACACTGATCCCTAGATTGTCCCGGATCTGAAAGCATATGTTCACTTTCTATAAATAAAAACAACATCAAGGGAAACAAAAGCTTCATGTGGTGGTTGTTTTTGCCCCTCCACCTCACCTTGCAGAGCTTGTGCCAGAGCTCATAAAGATAGGAAAAGACCTTGGCGTGGATTTTGGGGCAACGGATGTTGTTGACATCTCCCAGGATACCTAAAATCCTCCTCCACAGGACGAAGGCTGAATCAGCATGCCAACCAGTCAGGGTCCCACCCGCAATGATGCTGACATCATCAGCTAGACACTCACTACTGTCTGCATGGTCAGAGAGAGAGTTTGGGGTGGTTTGGGTTAGAGAATAAGTCATTTAGTACATTTATTTGTAGTTGCCGATACCTTATACAAAGTGAACCACTTTTAAGTTCATAGAGGACATTGGATTCAGTCAACAAATGCATATCTTTTCTAAAAGCATTTCAATGACTTCTCTGTAATACATTTAAGTTTGAAAAACCCTCAAAGCCATCCTGTTACTGTTAGAGCAGTTGTTGACCAAATCCCAAGCCTCCCTGTGCATTTTCCCAAATGCATTAAATCACTACGATCTTTGTCTAGTGAAACAGTTCAAAGCGCTGAAACATTTTTGGGGAAACAAGCACAAGTCACATGCAACAGCCAAATCAACTGAACTGTAAGTGGACAGTGCCACCTAGTGGGCAAAACAAGAATAATGGGGAGTAGTTCAGGCCCGGAAAAGACACAGATGTGGAAACTGTGGATAGTGTAGCAGATGTGAGGTGATTATTATAGGAAGGATTTTTCTGCTCTTTGATTGTTGTATACAAATAAAATTAGATATAGAGTAAGTACAGTATGTTTGGTTCAAACTGAGTAATTGAACAGGATCTGCCATCTGGGAGAATGTAAAGAAACATGGATGGAGGGAAGTGTAATGTTAGTAAAGGAAGTCAAGGAGGAAAATATAGAGCATGGATAGTCAATGGTAAATGAGGACTCTATGGTCTATGATGAGTAGCAGCTGGGGAGCAGTACCCAAGTGGTGAGGCATGTGTAAGACAGACTGATGCATGGTGTCGTCCAGGGGGCAGTCCCGTGGGCACTCTGTGTGCACCAGCAGGGCTGGTGAGGCGGGCGGGTTCTGGGGGTAGTGGTAGTGGTTGTGGTGGTGGTGGGACGGGGGTGCAGAGTGGGGAGGGTGGGCACACTCAGGACCTATAAACAACAATGGGAAAGGGATAAAACCGGGTTTGAGGAAGGGAGCAAGGGGATAAAGGAAGAGTGATAACTTCATGATGATCACGATGTGGGGCAAAACAGACAAATTCACATACGGGGGGGGGGGGGGGCAGAGTGGCAACGACAATCTCTCCATCTATAATTATGATGGAGGAAGGAGGAGAGGAGCGGGTAAACCTTTGAAAGTGCTCCTTAAATAAAGATAACTTTTAAAACCTGAAGGGTATAAAGCAGATAATTATTTTCCTATCAAAATAAATATATCTGTGACCAACAGATACCACAGTTCTGACTAAATCAAATTGTACACCACAGGTCATTTTCCCTTAACAAAATTCAAAATGCACCAACACACAAGCTGTCAGCTGGATTAAAAGATTAAATGGTTTAACCAGAGAGGTACTGTAGCAGATACCGACATGCTGGTTAAGTTTCCTTAATGGGACACACTACCTGGCAAGTACTAATCCATCAAGGTTACAGGAGACACCAAAAACTATTGAATCCTTTCAACTCATTTTGACTCTGTGCTGAATGTTTACAAAGGACTGCTAGGTAAAATTGTTTTTCACATAAATAAGACAATATCTGCTGTCTTTGCTGAATAGAATTATTTAAGTTACACTGAACCAAAAAGTTAAAAAGCCATAGAAAAGACATTACCTAAATTTACCACATTGTGCATTTCTCTCTAACTGACCCTCAGTAGCTTCTTCATTATATCCTCTCGGTCTGCTCATCAACTGTGCGAGGCTAAGGTCTTATCTAGTGTTATTCTGTTATAATTCATTTATGGATGGAAATACATCTTGAATAATACAATAAAGTAGAAATCTGTTTCTGGTGCTCAGGGTGAGTTTTTATCAGTTCCAGTACCTGCTAGAGCTTCATTGTGGCTGAGCAGCAGACTCCCCTGGCTCTGGGGGTCAGCTGTCACGTCCATGTGGGCTGACTGTGTGGACTGAGTATCAGCCTCCTCGTCAAAGGCCTGCCAGGTAACCTCGCCTTCATTGAGGCAGCCATTGGACGTCTCACTGCTTATACTCTCACCTAGGGAGGGCGGATAAATGAGGTAGGTGAAGGACATAAATAGTGTGAGAAGAGTAAAAGAGGCTGTGGAAGGATACACAACTATTAACTATTAAACCATGCAAAGAGTACACTTGATACTTTAGTGTTTGATTTATCTGATGAATTTTTAAAATTAAAAACAGAGATTCTTCATGTGTAAGAAAATAAAAACACAGCTACATGGAAAGTCCATTGATTATCATTTAAAAAAAAAAAAATTGGTGATGCTATCTCTAACTTTTCTCTCTGAGCTTGGGTCTTGTGTAGTTCGTCTGTCCCTCAGTGTTGCACTCTGTCTCAGCTGGACTGCTGCTCCGCCGGATAAGTATCTAGGAATACAGAAAGAACCATTAAATGAGAGACATTTGAAAAAGGGCAAATCTTATTTTCTTACTTTGACATAATATTATAGTACAAGGTCTTCTTACCACTGGTGGCTCGCTGCTCTCTCTCCTCCCCTCAGATGTCCTGCTGTCAGAGCCACAGGAAGTAGGGGAGTACTCTCTCTTCTGGGCTGAAGAGCAATAGGGGATATTAGAAAAAGGCAGAGGGATCTTTCTACTACTACCTTTATGTCCTTGAATTATATTGGACTGGCAAACATTTCTAATATTGTGCTAGTGAGAATTGATTAGTAGTATTAAATATAGTCTTCTATAGTAATGTTTTCAAAAGGGTATATGCCAAAAAGGATTAGCAAATTATCACATTCTGTTTTATTTATGTTGGGTTTGTAATACAACAGATAAATAAAATAATAATATGTCACATATAAGAATACACCCTGGTTGCCTGGTATTCCCATATGCTCTTTATATGTGGTGAACTTAATCCCTGAATAAAAACAATCTCCAAACTTTAACTTTATGTATAAAACCGAGTCTGCTTTCAAAATTCACAGTATTGGTAGGTATCCATAAAAGGATTGCCTCAAATTGTAGACCATGGCCCAATACTATTCTAACTATGGCCTAGACACCTATAACATCCAACTCAGTGTCAACAAAGGCAACTGGCAAATTAGTTTTTCCGTTTTCACCGAATGTCACCCATCACCCGATGGCTTACATGTACCTTTTCTTAATACAACTCATTGTGAGGGATGTTATTTCCCTAGAGAAATGTAGGGAATTAAAATCAAGTTTGCATTTGTATACACTGTACCTGGTAAAGCTTCAGACAGTTGTTGGGTGATGTCTGAGGCGCTGCTGCTACGTGGCAGAGGGCTCTCCCCTCCGCCCAGCTCCTCCTCCCCCCCACATTCTGACAGCTGACACTCCTCCACATCTGACAGACAAGAAAAAGAAAAGAAATAACATAGTTAGACAGAGCTACAGTACAACACCAAACGAAAACTGTTACACGAACCTTTAAATGTCAACACACCAAGATAGTCATTTGTTATTTTTAGGGATTTGAAGACACAATAAAGATGAAGTTTTAACGTATTAATTACATCATCGGTGAGAAATTAGAACATGCACACATGCAGTGGTGACGCAGTCATACTCTTGCTGTACAATCTATTTCTACACATTGCCAGGCTGCCATAAGAGTTTTTTTTAATAAGTAAGCCCAAGACAGTCTTAAGTTCCTGTTAATTCATAAACCTCTCTGATCCAAATACTGTCACAACAGACACAGAAACCGGTGGTGTATGACAGATAGTGATTGATGAATGGAAAGGCAGGGCAGAGGTCACAAACACACAAACACATGCAGCTCTCAGAACACACTTTACCTGAGAGTCTGTGAGAGCAAGCAGAGTTACCAGAAGAGATACCAGGCAAGAAAGAGCTCACAGTGTGGAGCAGCATAGGAACGCTTTTAGTAGTGGGCAAAGCCTCGTATAGATGAACACAGTTGCTGATGGACTGGCTTCGCTTAGCTTCCATCAGGGAAAAAGAAGAGGAGGAAGAAGAAAGAGGGTAGAAACAGAATAGAGGTAGAGGGAAGAAGACAGTATTAACAGCAGGTACAATAAAGCAGAGCAGACCAGAGTTTGACCTGAATATGAGAAAATAATTTCAGAAAAAAGACAGCTGAAGCTCTGATTAAAGAATTGTAAATAAGATTCTTACCAGAAGAAAAAACATTATTAAAACAAAATGAGGACTGGGCAATATGGCCCAAAAATAATGCTGCTTTTTTTTTTAGGCTATATTGACATTTTTGATAAATAATCATCAGTAATGTGAATATAATGACTCATTGGGTGAAGGTAAGTATTAAAACAACAGTCTGGCAAGTTTACTGTAATGCAGCCTTTAAAACCAGGAAAAAAAAACAACACTTATGCCATATCACCATATAGCAATGTTGAAAACCTAAAATATATAGTCTCAAATTATGATAACAATATAATATCTATATATTTTCCAGCCTTCAACCAAACTCAGATTTAAGTCACTGAAACAAATTTGTTGCATGCATTGATGGATGCATGCACTGGATAGGGGTGTAACGATTATCATTACATTACATCAGCTAGGCTACAATTCTGAATGAACACTAAAGAACACTATGAAGGTAGATTAACTTTATAAATTAATTCCATAAATTAGCGAAGTAAACAAAATAAATAAATAGAAAACAGTGAGACAAGTCTACACATGAACGGTGGATGTGTCACAATGTCTATAATTCGCAAGCAGCCACTAAATGCACCATGTAGAGCGCGGTCAGTCAACAGAAGCAGGCAGCAGTTTACTGCGGGCTCACAGTCAGACAAAAGACAAAAGAAATTTGAAACGGTACGGGTCGAGGATATAATGCATTTTTACGCAGGTTTTGTCCTTCTGGGGACTGGACTGACGGTTATGCAGTGGTGGCAGCGGGTTGGTGGGTGGATGGATGGATGGGTTGGGACTGTGGATGTTTGTATTGCAGCTTCGAACTTCAGAATTATTAGACCCTTAATACTGAATATTTGTGTAAGATGCAGCATCTTACTGACTTTTTCTCAGACTAGAGCCTGACTGATACTGAATGCTAATATTGATATTTGAAAGGTTGAAAATAATATTTTAATAACTTTATTTATACAGCACCTTCTGAAACAACGTTTTCAAGTGCTTTACATAGTAATCCTAGAATTAATACAAATCAGCACCACATTTAGGTGAAAAATAAGTTTAAAAACAGGAAAAAAAACAGGTTAACATTAATTAGTGAAAAGAAAAAAGTTGGAAATTTGAACTAAGACAACATTTTTAATTGTTTTACAGGTGAAAATAGAATATTCAGAGGTCTCTGGTGGACACGCTTTATAATAGAGACACTGTTACTAAACAACCTCAAACACACGGTATCTGTGGCATTTCTGCAGCGGTGTCACAATTCTCCAAATCCTCAATTCGATTTGATTTTTGATTTTAAGGTCACAATTCGATTCGATTCTCTGTCTTTTAGGATGTCTTTAATTTCTTAATTCTTATTTCAAAGGATGGTCTACATGGTGTCATGAGTGATATAATCTCCATTATTCGTTTGCAATGTACCGCACTAAGGCCTTATTGTCAAATTTTAATAATTTATTAACAATATAAATGTAACAATAACTTGTTTCACTGATCAATTGGAAACTAACTGTAAACAACAGAAGAGAAGTCATAGAGGGTACCTGCCATCCAGTGACCCTTTTTTGTAACTGCAGTGTACACTCTTCACAGCAGAGGTCACTCAAGTTTACATCAAAACATCCAATATGTGGTGACATATATATATATATATAATATGTGGTGTTTTTTTCTCAGTTAAGTCTACTTATTCATGATGCCTGGGAGATGTCCTACCATATTTGTTGTGTTGCCTGTGGACGCGCATGCTACACGTGCATAGCAAGCAGATGGTGGTGTGATGAAACGCGCAGGCTGTGTGGCGGTGTTGGAGTGTCACTCCATGGTCCATGTGTGTGACGTGTTGGGAACCCCACGCTGATTAGTTTGCCGAAAGGCGAAGTTGCTATGTTGTTGTGCTACTAGCATGCTGACCTACTAGTGATTGTTTGTCCTCATTGACGGATTAAACATAACAGTGAAGTCATTACGGTGTATTTTAAACTAAGGCACAAAACCAAACCAAAGTGAAAGTGAAACTTTAGGCTACACTGAGAAATGTCTGTTGTGTTCCCTCTGTAGTATACACCAATCAGGCATAACACTATGACCACCTGCCTAACATTGTGAAGGTTCCCCTTGTGCAGCCAAAACAGCTCTGACCTGTAAAGACATGGACTTAAGACCTCTGAGGGTGTCCTGTGGTGTCTGGCACCACGGCGTCTTATAGTGGATCCTCTGGGTCCTGTATGTTGGGGGGTGGGGCCTCCATGGATCAGACCTGCTCCAGCACGTCTTACAGATGCTCGATCAGATTGGGATCGAGCTGTTCCTGAGCAGTATTTGCAGTGTGTCAGGGCACATTGTCCTGCTGGTGGGCCACTGCCATCGGGTAGTGTTGTTGTGATGAGGGGGTGTACTTGGTCCACAACAGTGTTTGGATGGGTGGTGCGTGTTAAGTGGCATTCACATGAATGCCAGCACCCAAGGTTTCCCAGCAGAACATCGCATTGTGATGAGATGATCAATGTTATTCACGTCACCTGTCAGTGGTTTCAATGTTGTGGCTGATCAGTGTATATTCATGCTAAATAGCATGCCCTGCTACTGACCCGTTCTACTCTGCTTAAGATCATAAGCAGAGTCTCAGTCTCAACTTTTTCGGCACGCACCGCCGCAGCCAACACGGACTACCCTCATCAAAATGAATGGGAAAACATGCGTTTTCGCGCAACGCCTGATCCAGTATAAATCCATTCACCGTGCTACGACATGCTGTGTGTGATTTTTTTCCTCTTGGCACGCCTCCCGGATGTGGGCTGGGGGCGTGGCTAAATCCTCGATTCCACCTTTGATTTTGAAGGTCTAGATCGTGATGTCATTTTGATCGATATCCGACTTACAATCAAGATCGTGACACGCCTAGTGCACATCCTTGCTGCTTATCGCACAACATATATGGCAACATATGATACTGTTTTGTACATTTTGTCATTTGATTTATTGGTCAGGCTAAAGTTTAGACTGGTACTGCTTTCTATGACCATGTTGGTTGACACGATAGTGATAAAAATAAAAAATTACATATATGATATAGCGCTTAAACTAAACACATTTTTGTGACTTAGCAGGCTGCTCTGGTGTTAAATTTACAATTCTTTTTAAATGAATTAACCATAAACTCTGTGCCTTATGCTAAGCTATATGCTGTGTATTACTTATGTTTCTTAAAGTTGTGTATTTAATTGTTATTTATTCAGGACAAAGGAGAATGGGGTGACCTGTTCTTTAGGATGCTTTATCTAAATGGTGCAACTAAACACATTAAAAGAATTAACTGTGTACAGGCCAAACCTACAACATTGCATCTGATTTCTGTCTAAATGATATAATCTCATGGTATTATTATTCAGACACCAATTAGTAAAGGTATAACTGATAACCATCCTAGCAATGACAGAGTGAGAGCTGGTTCAAATGGGTCTCTGTAGTTGGAGAAGCTTAATGAGTACCATAATGAAATATCCAGTTTTTTCTCCATTATCAAGACAAGATCTCACAACAATATTAGTTTGTATTTGCATGTGCAAGTGCAGCCAAGTTTTGACAGTTGTCAAAATGAGGCATTGCCATTGTGTGTGGATGGCACTTCAGGCTTAATCTCAAAGAGAGCAATGAAAGAGGACAGTTCTATTCTCTGCTTTCAGCACACTTTAATTATGCCTTTCAGTGAGAGAGAGATACATCGTCTCTCTACAGCCCACCACTGCTTCACATTTATGCATATTAATGAGCATTAATTACACTCTTAATGAAACTATCAAAAACTGCCGTGCAATTGATGTGTGTGGGTCTTCTCTTGAGGAGTAGGGAGGAGGGCTGTCAGCCCTTTGAAGATCAATGTGGGAGAAATCCAATTAGGCCAAAGAAAGGGAAGGGAATTTGAAGCGGTAGTGTTTAATGTCCATCTTTGCTTGCATGCAGATACAAACAAACAGACTAACAGAATAGGTGCATTAACATGCACACAAGACACACACACAATCACACACCTCTTCTAAGACTTCATCCTTCAGGCACAAATACATCTGCTCCTAGCTCAACAAGCTCATCATTTTAGTCCGTTGGTGGTAATTAGAGGGGTGGAAGGCCAGGGAAGAAAAAGGGATCGTCTCTGTCTTTTATCCTCTACATTAAGATTCTGTCTAGACTAAATTAAGTCGAGCAAGACAGGCACTGCAGCTAGTTACTAACTCTACTGCCTTCCAGCTCAACTTATAATTAGCCTGCCACATTCCCATCCGATAAGGGCTGTTTGCGGCGACTGAATCGAGCCAATGACGAGTGTCCAAAGCTGGCCTTTGACATGCCGTCGGGGGGGATTGCGCTGTATATGCCTGCAATCGAACTGACATAGTAACATGTTGACATTGGCCAGTGACATATGAGGGGAACAATGGGGGCCATCTGCTGGCCTCTTTGTCTTTTGCGTTAGGCCTTTCAACGACACCTGGACTGGCGTACACATGGACCTGTCTGAAGGCTTACACAGGCAGTCAATAAGTCCGATAAACCATGTGAGCTGAAGCTGTGAGCCACAAGCTTATCAGTGCTGTGTTGTTGGCTCACACAAAGCAAGAAGATTAACACAGCATGGATACAGACTAGTACATACAGGCAGAGGCTCTTATAAAAGCTGTCCCTTTGTATTTTATTTATGGTCTTTGATGGTATAGTGACTGTTATCACTGATATTAAAGGTACTTACCGGAGGCCTTCTGTCGGACGTTGTTACGGGCTTTCTCTACACCAGGAGCTCCTGATGTAGTGGCAGAGCGTATCCTCATGGGCTCCTGAACTCCTGGCCCACCCTGCTCCCCTTGGTTCCTCCAGCTCAGTGAGAAGGAACGTGCCACTGCTGCCGCCTTCTGGGAGTCCTGGATCACTCCTGACATGCAGAGAACAACACTTGATGATTATTTAGGTGTCAGTGTACAAGTTATTATTATCAATCAGCTATATATTTGGATCTCACCTGACAAACAAGATACTTCACTGTGACTTTAAGCAATGCAGAGTGCCTTAAAGGATTATTAAGGTTATGATGTTTTAGTTTTAAAAAGGTCATTTGAATATAACACTCCACATACTGCTTTAAGTGGCTTTTAACATCACTGTCTGATTGCCCATTTCTCTTAACATGCATGTGCAGCATGGGTAATATCTGAACTAGCGTGAGCTTGTGGTCAAGTGCACACTTAAAGCTCAGATATGTAAAATGTGAACATTTTTGTCTTTCGCAGGTAGGCAGCAGGACACACTGATGGATGGATGTTGGCCAGTATATATTTGTCACTGCTGTAATATTTAGCCAGCAGTAAATTATCCAAAAGGTATTCAATTTACAATGAAACATTGAAGACAAAAATTCACATTTTAAAAGCTGGAAAAAGAGAATGCACTGCTTTTTTCCCCAACAGACTCACAGACTGAATCAAGTAACTGATTATTAAATTGTTGTTGATAAATTTTCTGGTGGTAGACTAATCAATCAATTGACTAATTGCAGTACTAAACATGTGTTTAAGAGTCTACATCCATTTGAGCAAGAGGTCATGATGTAGAAATTACTTGACATCCATTCAGAAAATCTGTTACACATATGTAGATCTATGTCCACAAACTGGAGCAGAATCTATCAAGTCAGACATTTGAATATATATAATAAATAGTGCCTAGAACTTGAGTCAAATAAGGTATACTAGAATTACTGTATTGCGGTTATATGCCTCTGCGCACCAGTCAAGTTGCTATTCCTGAGCTATGGTGTTGCGAATAATGGCAGGGACACTTTCAAGCAATAGTCCGATATTGGCATATGACAGAAAACTTTTGGGTTGAAAAAACACAATGCAGAAAAAGATGCTTGAGACAATTTATTATATTCAAATTTCCTGTTTACTGTTTCAGTGCACTGGTGTCTTTTAAGAAAAATAAAGTTTTGTTAATCTGCAAATTATCCTGCCTGCATTACATATCTTTGTCACAAGTGTTTGAGGGATCACGGTGAAAAATGTGTTTTTATAACCAATAAATTAATATTGGAATTTTTTCCTTCCTCATATCGGTGTCGACCCTGAAAATTGCATATCCATCGTGCTCTTCTGTTTGTGTAAAATGTTGTATACATAATTATCATATGAATTGTTGAGCAATAGCCAAAAAAGTGTCGTGTGAGGTCACAGTGACCTTGACCCCTGACAACCAAAATCTAAACCGTCTAGTGGATCCAAGTGGTCCAAGTGGATGTTTGTACCAAATTTTAAGAAATTCCCTCAAAGGGTTCGTGAGATATTGTGTCCACAAAAATGGGATACCATGTGGTCAGACTGACCTTGACCCTTGACCTCTGACCACCAAAATCTAATCAGTTCATCCTTGAGTCCAAGTGGATATTTGTGCTAAATTTGAAGAAATTTCCTTGCTATCTCCAGCACGTTTGTACAGTACACTGACCTGAACAGTTACCAAATCCAGAATTAAATCCATCTCAAACCTTTTATTATTTTTTTTTACTCCAAATCTAAATTTACCCCCCCGCCCCTTGTTTTTCACTCTCACCACGTCCTCTCTGCTTCTTCTCCTTCTGTTCGCTGAGTTTGTCCAGAGGCAGGTTGGACATGTCCAGGCCATAGACAGAGCGTGCCAGCACAGCCGTTAGCGAGTCCATGATGCTGGCCCACTCTGTCACCAGCTCCTCCCAGCAGGTAAGAGAGGACAGCACTGCCAGCAGCTCGTCCCATAGCTCCCGGGAGATAAATACGCACAGGTTGGCTCGCACCCATGCCACGATGATGGTCTGAATGCAAGATGAGACGGGCAAGGATGAAATAGCATTGACAGACACAGTTGTGGCTAGGAATTCCAGCCCCTGATCAGATGTGACAGCAGAGTTCTCACACGGATACATAGAATTTGGTATAGTGGCTCTTTGACTTTTTGTCAACAACCAATACATTCAATACATTCAAGACACACACACACACACACACACACACACACACACACACACACACACACACACACACACACACACACACACACACACACACACACACACACACACACACACACAAACACACACACACACACACAGTACATATAGGTTCCTGAGCAACAAACTGTGGTTGTTACTCATGAAGGACATATAATTATTCACATTAAATGTTCTGTAATTATAGTGTACTATAGCTGAAGAGAACTGAGAGTAAGTATGATGGCATATTCACACTCACTCCCTCATCGTTTTTCCTCATAAATTAAATACCTTGTATATCAGTTAATGTGAAACTAAGCACCTGGAGACCTACCCTAAAGAGTATAGATGCTAAACTTTCAGCAAAGCTGTCTTTTCTTTGGTTTTCCTGTGGCCTCTTCATCACTGCCTCTGTGATCCTCAGCAGTACCTGTAGCATCTGCTCCCTGCATAACACAGACAGCAAATAAGAAGTGTCAACCAAAAACAAAGGGTAAAGGGATAAATAATCATCATAAAATCAGATGACATGTTAGAGCCATGAAGGAATGACTGGAAAAATCTTGCATGTGTTATCTGACTATCTCACTGACCATGTCTGCGTATTCATCGTGTGCTCCATGATCATGTGCCTGTAAATGCTGAGAACACCCTTGCACACCTCAACCTGGTTATCTAGGAGTTTAGGTACATCCTGGCATGGCTCCAACAGGAACACATTGGATGAGTTGGTCAGGAACACCTACACACATGAAAACGGAGTCAAGATGAAAAAAACAGCAAAACAAAAAGACGAAATAAGAAAACAATAATGACAGACAAAGTTCAAACCATAAGTACTGCTGAATCTAAGCACAAAATGCTGTGATATCAGGATAAATCCTAGACACAGACCTGTAGTGTGGACTGGATACCAGCCTTAACGTCCCTGTTCTGCTCTTCAGTGAGAAAGCCCCGATTGATGGCGCTACTGAATGAGTATGTCCTCCCCCAGCTGGACGACCGTCTGTGGCCATGACTCTGTAACGTCTGGTAGAAGACAAGGCAGGGCAGTCGATTGGTCAGTATACCAATATGACAAATATTATACTCATACTATATATAGTATACATGCCTGCTTATCTATGCTGTTTTAAGTGTAAGCATAGTGTATGCGTTTTAGCTTATGACGTGATTTATAGGTGAATGTCATGTCTATGCTAGAAAAATCTATTTTAATTTGCTGTGTAGGTCAGAGGTTTCACCTGTGCGTGCATGCTGTTAGTCTCTGTGCTGAGTGTCTGTTCAGAGTCATCCACTTCATCTCCCTGGGTAGTTGTGTCCGGCTCTGTCATGAAGCCAGGCTTCTCCTGCAGGATCCACTTCCTGTACACTTTGATCACCTTCCTGGTTGCCGATGCCTCGCAGGACGGTAGCAGGAAGGCCTGAGGAGGTAGAACATGGACTTTTAATTTGAACTGTTACAGTATTATGAATGGTTTTAAGAAGGTAGTCTGGTAGTAGGAAAGACCTTCATGTTATGTTGAAAAATGGCCAGGAGAGGGCAGCATAGTACATGTTATAAGAGGTCACCAGCCTGTTTTCTACACATGACCAAAATTGAAAACTGAACTATTTTAACTGAACAATGTCAAATTAAGAAATTATTCTTGGTGACCCGACTGTACCTGGTGGAAGACCTCGTTGACAAAATTCACATTGTCCCTGGTGGACAGCAGGATGGCGTGCACCATGTCATAAACATAGCGATGCTCCTCCTCAATGCTACACAAACTGGAATCGCTGGGCCGTCGATCTGACAGCGTGCTGCTGTTGGAGTGGCTCTTCTCAGGCTCCCCTCCTGGCCCGTTCGTATCACCATCTGATGTCTTATCCTTCTCCTGGCTGCTACTGCCTGCAGTGACAGTCTGGGTACCACAGAGACAAATGAGAGTCCCTTAGTATGCTATAGGGCTGCCTCTGCACAGTTAAATAATTGGTTACTACAGTTTCTGTGATTAGAAATTACTTAGTTGATTAGCGTCTTTCATAGTCATTGTTATGGGGAATGAGATACTGTATTGGTTATTACTGAAAATGAATCTCACCTCCATGTAATCACAATACTATTTTCTCCCCCTGATTACTGTAACTTTGTTCAAACCAGAAATCTACTGCAATGCATATAAATCTCTCTATATTATCTTAAACACCTATATATAATGATAAATGATACATTTCTAATGCTGAGGGAGTCTTGTTTGCCCCCGATTTTTCAGGACTTCAGGGGTTTTTAGCCAGTGATGTTTAAATGTAGTAATTTGATTTCCAAGTTTTGCGCCACATTCCACTGCCAATTGTCATGTATACTGTAGTATTTTAAAGGATTAATTATTAATAAATCGGTGTGAATATTTTCTCTTTTGTGTCTTTCCACAGATTCATGCGCTCATGGGTTTTGCTGCAAAAATACCTTCACAATAGTGTGAGAATACAACAGAATGGTACTGTCATGCTCACCTGGATGAGTTTGGGAATGACCTCAGTGCCGTTCTTGGCGCTCTGCGCCACGGCAGCACTGCTGACATACTTCTTCTCCAGGAAGAAGGTGACTAGCCAGGTGATGAAGGCCACACGGGGTGCCAGGTACTGGTCCCTGGTGCAGAAGGTGCTCTCATTGTTCCGCGTCACTGGCACATACAGGGGTTTTGGTCTGTGGTGGGGTAGGTCTAATTGACCAGTGGGATCAACAGTTAAGGATGGTGAAAGAGGAAGGGGAAAAAAGGAGAAAAGGAAAAGAGCAAGAGAGAAAGACAAAGAGATTAAATGTCAGTTTCTGGTGTCTTGCTGTAAACTTGTTCAGCGTTTTCATGCTGAATCAAAAGTTGATCACTCAACCATAAAACCTCAGGAACAGAACAAACAGCATATTATTTATTATTATTTATTATATTATAATATAATATAATATAATATAATATAATATAATATAATATAATATAATGTAATTATTTATTATTTATCCATTAAATTGTTACATTGTTGGGTTGTTACAAATGTGTTTCTTCTGTTGTTTTAGAGTCCCATATCACATATCATTCTCTCTTGTAAACGAAAACATTTGTTTGTGTAGTTTACCTTAAATGGTTAATGCGTCAGCACTCGATTTATTTAGCTGAGGGATATACCCTGAAATGACATTATAGGGTTTGCAAAGGAACTCAAGGTTTAACTATGGGTTTCAAATATCAAAGTCATCTTACTTCTCAAGCTCCTAGTTGTAGAATATAAAGCTTACTAACTTTTCTGTCTCCCCTTTTGCAAAGACAACTCACTCATTTATTTAGCACACAGCCCTGTCTGTGTAGGTTGTGTGTGTTTTAGAGTGAATATTGTAAAATATTGTGAATAAAATATTGTTTAAGCTGTATTTCTGCATGCAATATTCTAATATCAAAATGGTAAATGGTACAATTCTAACGATGAACAGTAACACATACAGTACTGTATGTATAGGTATATATAGGTGATTTTATCACCCAAATAGCAGCTCTGGCATCTACTGTACAGTGTGTGTACAGTGTGTGTGCCTTTGCAGTAACAGAATACTCACTATGTAGGACAAAGGCAAATACTATATATACACTGTAAGTCAGCTTACCTAATAAAGGCTTGTAGAGATTTGTAAGCTTGGTGAAGGAGGGGAATAGATGTGGAAGGTAGTACTTCTTGAAAAGACTGAAGAGAAACCTGAAGCCTGTATCCTGGTTCTCTTTGTTCTTCCATTCTAAACTGGATGCCTGGCAGATGGAGCACAAAGGCATACAAGGTCAGGTGACAGGCAGCAGAGACGGTTCCAGCATCACTCAGACAGTGAGAGTATATTGTTTGCAACACAATAGTTTGAAGGTTGTTCTAACAAGACATCTATAGTGGGAAAATGGTTTGGGTTAGATGCACTGAAGATTAACAGACTCCAACTTTACACATTTAACAACTGATATTGTATTTCGTTTTATATCCTACTGTGGTACAAGACAAGGATTACATAACATACACTGTAAACAAAATATACATAAAAGGAGAATAAAGTCTCTAAAGGCAGTTTAAACACAAAAAAAATGGCAGAATATGCATCAAGACTATACCTAACATAACCATTGACCCACAAAATGTTGTCCCTCCATCTTACAAGCAACCCTGTATTGCAATATAACCTGTATTACTGCAGTCACCCAGTACCTACAAGGGAACAAGGGAGTTCAAACTTGATATTAAGTTATGATAATCTCATTGCAGCCACTGCAAAATCTGGCAAATAGTCTTTTCCTAGCATATTTCAGTATTACCTGGATGACCATGTACTTGAGCAGGGTTTCGAGGATGTAGCATGTCTGGTCATCTGCTACCTTTTCTCCTACCACAGCTGGGACCAGTGGGGTAATCTCCTCAGGCACCACCTTGGCTGCACAGATTGATAGATATAGAGATCTTTAAGTTAAGTGCAGGAGACAAGAGTTCTCGCAAAAAAAAAAAAAAAAAAAAAAGAAAACCTACACAATCCAACATCAGTGTAATATGTTTCAGATGACCTCAATAACCGTCCTGATTACTTCACAGGCTTTGTAAGATTTGTATTTATCAATTCACATGTGTAGAAGCATTCATATTCACCATCAGGGGGGTTGGAGAAGGGGTTGTAAATGATGGTGTCGAGGGTGCAGGGCCCTCTGGTGGAGGGCACAGCAGGGAATCCTGGCACCAGACAGGCAAAGATAAGGAACTGCTCCTCAGCACAGTTGTCCCTCAGGGCCTGCAGCCACAGCAGGAAGAGACGGATCCCCTCACAGCGGATCTACACAGGAGGAAGAGGGGACATATTAATGGATACACAAACTTAAATAATCAAGAATACAGACATGCGTAGCCACATTTTGAAGATTTTTTATATTCATACATTACCTTGAAAGAATTTCCAGTGTGTAGAAGCTTTTTCAGAATAGAACCTGGAAGAAAGGCGAAAAAACCAAATTGTCAAAGACTTTTGCAGTCCAAATATTCAAAAGAGGTCTTTACAACACGAGCACAGACACAACAGACGGCACAAAGCTGACAGGGAGGGACCTGCTTGTCATCTCCACTGAGGCAAATTGACCTTGATGGGCGGTTGTGACAAACTAGTGGGGAGAGTGGCGAGGCTTCACATTTTCCTGATGAAAATTAACATCAGTTGGCAGCGACATGCATTCATGAAGGCAATCTGGTTCCGCTGTAATCAAATGAGACATTGCTCTGATTGCTAAATACCTTGGGCGGGAGAGGTCTGTGTGCGTGTTGTGTGTGTGTGTTAGGACATACTCTTGGCAGCCTGCAGACAGCACTGCTTTCATGTGGGCTGTGAAGAAATTTTGGCTAGTTCTTTCGATTTTAAGTTAAGGATAAGGATTAAAGTTGGGATTTTGTGGGAGCAAAAGTTACTTCAGAGGTGTGTTTAAGGCCGTTTTCACACATATAGCTTGTTCGCTCCAGTCCGAATCAGTTGATGAGATTGTAAACTTGGTGCATTTCCCCCTTTGTTTGACCAAGACCACCAAGGAGCACATGTGTGAAAACAACCGAAATTTCTGATCAAGAAGATCATTAACTGAGCGATACAACCCAGTATCACCCAGTGAGTTCTTTTAAGTATCCTCCACTGGTTCTTTTGTTATTCCCCTCTCATCAGGTTAGATCAATAATATTTCTATGTTTAACACATAAAGGTCTCAAGAAATTCTTTCAGTTTTTGGGCTGAGGACAGGAAGAATAAGAGGTAAGCAGACAGAGAATGATAGAAAGATTTTCTTCAGATTTTAATGATCTGTGACAAATTGCTGAGCTTGAAGCTACAAGGATAAAAACCACTACAAATTATTAATGTCACTCCTGATGCACCCTACCTACCCACCACAAGGATTTTTTTCCCCCAGAGAATCAAAACAATCTTACCAATGAAACTGGAGATAGAATTAAATAAAAAAAATGTCAAAGAAAAAGTTATCTTAAGAATTCAATTAAAACTCAGGTATGGCAAGGAGCTATAGAGCCAACACCACATGTTCTTCAAAGCAGAAGCACATGGTCACAGCACACCATCTTGACCAGTGACACAAGAACTGATGAGCGCTGAAGAAAATTCCATGCGAGCTCAGGAAAAGGCCAAGATACAGACTTAAACCTTTGAGGAAAACAGGTGAATTTGTGTGGAGCACCCAACCCCAGATGAGTCTCGATATTTGGAATTACAAGCCTGAGGGGAAGACCAATCTACAACAGTGATCTAAACCTCGACTGTTGCTGCCAACGGCTGACAAACAACAGTTATAATTGGGGTTATCGCTTCTTGCAAGGATTTCCTTTTTTGTGTGTGTGGGACTGAAATCATGCCAGCATAATTCAATTACTTATTTGCATTTCAGATGAAGTGCTCATTTGCATTTTTCCATTTACATCCCCTTCTAAGACTAATTATTTTCTCTTCATTATGGAAGGCTTAGGCATGGCTGTGGTGAATTTTTCTATCTTACAGGTTTCAGACACATAAGGAAGACACAGTATATAACTACCTATCAGGTGTAATGAAGAGACAACATTCAAAAAGTATTTCATAAGTTGAATAGATTTGCAATACATACCTATACTGTGAAACTGCCATCGGTTGTAGATTTTCTCAGGGAGATGTTGTAGAATTTTCTGATGAAAAAAGAAAAACGTTTGGATTAGGTTCAGTAAGAGAGAAGTTCTTTATTAAGAACCCTATTAGCTTCCACAAAGTAGTTGCTAATGTTCCTGGGGTCTTTGTAAACAAAACAAAGCAAAGAAATACAAATTAAAATGACATAGTATTATTAGAAAAAAATTGAATATAAATTAAACAAGAAGATAAGACAACAAGTGAAATAACTCTTAACATTAAACAACAAACAACAGAGCCCATAAGAAATATAATTTAGAGTCAGACACATTTCAGCAGTAACAATAACACAATAGTTGCGTTAGGTTCCACAGTGGGGCCTATTTCCTTCACCAAAGTACTGAGCAGCTCCAGGCTGTACTTTGAAGGATACATTTTCGCTTACATCTGAAACACTGTTTTTCTTTGTCTTATATGATAGTAAATTGAAAATCTTAAGAGTTTTGGACTGTTGGTGAGACAAAACTGGACATTTGAGGACATCACCTTGGGTTCTGGGAACTTAGGACATTTTTTCACAATTGGCTGATATGTGAAAGACCGACCAATGAATTGATTAATCAAGAAAATAATCAGTAAGTTAAACAGTAATGGAAACAATTGATAATTGCAGCCATATGTTCTGTATTTGTTACTAAAAAAAAGGGGAAAGAGGAAACACCAGCCGACTTTGTTTTGGTAAGAGGCACTATTATGAAAAAGCATTATACACTTAAGGAATGCAGCGTGCGTGCCCTTTCCCTCCACTTGGTCTAGCATGTCTGCAGATCCCAGTGACACAGGACAGCACTGAGAAATGTCATCACCTCCCCAACAACCGCTTTACAACTCAATTAGAGCGCTCTAACCTTTCAGCAGCCTATCATTATTCTTGAATGCAGCGACAGGTTAACTGGGTCCCTCTGGAGAGATGAAAAAAAGGTTTGGGGGATGGCAGATGTGTGAGCGTGTGCACGCATGGCTAGTTAATAGTCAGCGCACTGTGAGGAACTGATGCCCCAATGGCTCACTTCTCATCAAATCCTAATCACTGACCCAATAAGACTTCATGATTGCAATGTAGAGGTCAAGTCCGTCCTTTACTGCTTTACGTATGCAGCTCTGACCTATTCAACCAGACACCAACCCTGGCCGGCATGATAAAAAGCTCATCTGCCCTGCAGAGGAAGAGGAGGATACAGAGCATGACAAAAAATGTGCATAACCCTAACTAAAAAGATTAAGTCCTCTACAGCCACAGATGCAAAGTAAAAAAAACAAAAAAAGTCTAGAAGAACAGGAGAGAAAGCTTCAAGGTCTATAGCGCATTATTTATCATTTTATGGTATGGGAGAAAAATGACACTGCCAAGTGACAGCTTTTATAATCTCAGGGATTTTTTTCTTTGTTGGTAAAACAATGAGGCTTATGTAGATATAATTTTTTAAAGTGGAAGCAGACAACTCCCCCCCCCCTACCATTTCCAAGTGATATTATTGTTGACGCAGATGTTGCAAAGACAACGGGATTGCTTTCCCTTTTCCTGAGTGCAGCAACTACCAACAACACAGGAGAAAAAGTGAGTATATTCAGTCATTTAGTCTATAATGGAGACGTGAAAGAAGATAGAAATGCTGCCAGCGTGACTGGATCGCAAGTCCCGGGTGATTTTCGTGCCCAGTGGAAGATAAAATTGCATTGTAAAAGCAAAGGTTATAGGGAACCAATTTTACACTGATGGGGTAATTATTCTATCGTCATTACATTATGCAATCAACATTTACCTTATAATGATACTTAGCAAAAAGTGTCTATTGCCAGTTAAATCAGAAACTGACATTCATACTGTGAGCGAATATAACTGTAAAGGTAACTTCTAAAAAGAAACTTGTTACTATGTAATTTTTACATTTAAATATTTAAAATGTAAATGTTTCAGACAACCAAATGATCACATTGTGTTGTAAAATCTCCATATTACCACAACAGAATTGCTC
The DNA here is from genome assembly GCF_040436345.1 of Pagrus major. Classification (NCBI taxonomy): domain Eukaryota; kingdom Metazoa; phylum Chordata; class Actinopteri; order Spariformes; family Sparidae; genus Pagrus; species Pagrus major. Next base: position 26,097,195 of record NC_133230.1, on the reverse strand, counting down.
TGAAAGATGGAATATCATAATATTTCACCCTGTGCTATGCCATGTTATTCTAAGTGCTGTGGTGGTCCAGAAGTCATCTCATGTTTGAGTGTCTCAGTTTGTCAACAACTTCCTCCTTCCCTTGTCATCCTCCATCTTTAACTTTCCCTTCTTGTCCTCTGAGACTAAATCCCTGTCATTATCAGTGACAGGCGAGTTATTGAAAGACATACATCACTTAAAGGGGGTGTTGGATGACTATCTGTGCTGTTCAAATACTCTCTGATCCACAGACGTGATGGTTGGCATGTACAGGCGTGTGGCTGCACCTTGCTATTGATCCCACATGGGATTATTACATCTCTGTGCAGGCTCTATACTGGCCTCCTTCACTCGGTCTCCTTGGGGCAGCAGACACATTATGCTAGGCGGTAACACAGCAGGGTAGCCTGCTTAAGCCTTTCCCTGTGTGTATGTGTGCGTGAGTGTGAGCAGACACAATAACAATGTCATTCTCTCTCCTTACAGAGCACCAGGATGGCAGAGTGGGAATGAGATGGAGAAGCTAGCTCAGAAAGACTCCCTGCGGAGCTGGAATGGCGGCTGCAACAATGAGGAATTTACTGGCTGATATGAGGCGAATGCAGACTCTGCCGGACGGAGGGTTGGTGGAGTTACTCTAATCTGCAGCCATACTCCAGCATAAAGATGGGGGCATTACTGTTGTACAACTACAGCCTTAACACATTTACATGATCCGCACTTAGGTTTCCAGTCGCAGGGCCTGAACATGACACAGAATACACATCTCCAAGAGGTGGTCTGCAAGGGCGACAGCAACAGACATGCAGCACTCTCAGGAGAAATGTCGTCACTCACCTATTGTTCAGAGATTATTATACCATCTAAGGACAAAGAAATCTCCAGAGAGAAACAAAGACACTGGAGACACAAAGCACTAACCTACTAACGCTACATGTAGTAATCAGAATACAACCAGTGTGTCAATCACATAACACTTAGGCAATACGTACATCTTAAAATACAATAAATAGTGTATTGTAAGTATTATCTTTCTATTAGGGAATAAAAAAAAAATTCTGGCCTACAAAGGAAAGAAGACTTGTATGCCTCACGTACAGTGTGAGAGATAACGTCAGTTACACACCTGTTTTGTTTAAAATGCTTTGTAAGAGCAGGTGAAACAAGACTGCTCATTTACATGCTAACCAAATTTCTTAGCTCACCCTTATTATTTGTTGGTAAATGTAAATTTAAGATGACATTGCATATCTTATATGAGCCTAAAATATTATAAAGTTCAAAGGCTAAAGCTCTCTTTCTAGTTTTAATTTACAATGAATTACCAATCTTCACCTATGAACAAAAATACTAAGATGTTTTCATTCCCCTATGTGGCCAGTGGGTGGCAGCAGTAGAGTGCAATCAAACTCCTTCTCAGGTGTCCAACTGGCAGCTCAGCTGTCAGGTTTTCCTCTGCTGTGTGAAAGCCAAGCTGCTTTCAAGCTGCTAGGACCATTTTGAAATTATTTTCAGGATTAGGCATGAATATTGTTTTGGACAAAGGTAGAAAGCTAAATTGCATGTCAACAATGCTATACATTGAAAAAAAGCATCCAGAAAATGTTCAATGACAAATAAGCACTCTTGCCAGTGACATAAATAGTTATCTATAACTATAGAACTCTAAAGCTGTTCAGGTTTGAAGTACATTTTGGCACTTATGCATTAACTAATAACCCTCTGCTGGCAGACCGTCAGTCATAACTTGGACTGAATAAAGAGGAAAGAGGGAGGGAAAAAAAAAAAACTTAGCTAAATGGCCCTGGGTTCATTTATCAGCAACACATTGGTCAACATGTAGAGGAGAGTTTGAGTGATTCAAAAAAGACGAATTCGATGCCATTACACCGGACAGATAAGACTGTTGATGGGTGTTCATAATGCAGAGTGACACTGTGTTATTAATTACATACTTGCGTGGAATTTAGGGTGAACGAGTCATAATCAATCATCTGTTTGTTGTGAGCTACAGCAGGTGGATAATAATGTACCTCATTCCTCCCTTAATTAGTTTGTGAATGTTACGTTTCTGGCTTAACTGGGCAAATGCACTTTTGAAAGGCCTTCTTTTTTCCCTTTTTTGTATTTGTGTGCGGTGTGTGTATGTTGTGTTTTGGTTTTCTGAGGATAGTTGTACTATCATTTTGACCTGGATAGCCCTAAGATTATGTTCTCAAATGCAAAACCATTCCTGGTTAAATAAATGTAATCTAGTAAAAAGCCCTGAACCACGTACAATTTAGCATTATCCATTAAACTAAGATGAATTAGATGTCATAAACAAAATTACCCCAACAAGACTACTCAGTAAAGTCAGATCTAGATGAGGGTCTTTTACAGAGAGAATTACAAGGGAAATTCATAGTGCTGAGTCAGGTCCGGATGACAGACTACAGGTCATGGTGAGGTCACATCCTGGAGAGAAAGTGGATATGTCCAGATTTTCCTCTGAGTTCTGTTGCTCCCAGAGCTGTCCCTTAACCTGTCCCACAACCTCAGTGGCACCAGGATCGAACTGCTTTCAGACAGTAAGAGGTCACGTACGGTCATACGGGAGCGTAAACAAACCGGAGTCCCGTAAGGCCTGAGAAGCTCAATCTGGTCTTGCGACAGCAGAGAACAGTTTTCTTTTACAGATACAGTACTCTCATCTGGTTTCATTGCTAGAATTACACCTACACATTCATCAACAACAGCTTTTCAGTACCTTTTTCACTACATACTTACATTTGCCATAAACTACTTGCACTGGTATGGCGCAGATAAAATTATATGCATTCCCCCTTCAACTTTCTCATATTCTATAATTTAATCACAGTGTTTTAATTGAGGTCTCTTGATACTGATTAACAGAAAGACTCAATAAATCATTGTGAAAACAAATATCTACAAATATACTATGCACAATAATATCAGCATGTCCTCAGCATCGACCATCTTTAAAATGAAATCAGCTTGAAATGAACAGTTCTGACAATATGACAGGCTGATAAGATGACACTAAATTATGTGCAACCCGAGTAGTAGTAGTAGTTTAAGTAGTTTTCTTATTTTGCCCAGAGAATGTGTACAATTTGAAGACCATTATGCGTCTGCCTCTGCCAGTGCGCCACCACAATAATAGTGGGCATACTAATATGATAATTTCATTCAAGGAGAGGCTTGATGTTCTCTGCCATTAGGTGAAAAAATGTAAGTGAATGTATTGGCATTTGAGCCCGATTGATGTTTTGGTTGGCCAATTTTTCGTCTGACATTGGCCTATCACAGATATAATGGTACTGGTGTATATGTTGTGAAAGTGATTATTTTTTACTAAACATTATGCAGAAAAAAAGGCTTGGTGTATTTCTTATTTATTAAATCCATAGTGAAGTGTATAATGTCAGTGCACTGATGTTATTTTCAACAATACAGTTTATTGTTAAACTGTAAAATATCCTGCCTCCATTGCATATCTTTGACATAAGTGTTTTATTTAAGAGATCACCTTTAAAAGGATATACGGTATACTTTTATATTTTTAAGAATATCAGCTGATATATTGATATTGGAATCTTTTACTCTCTTGCATCTCTATCAGCATTTCTCGGGCTTAAATCAGCATTGGCAATTGGCCAAAATGAGATGGAAAAAATTTAAATATTGGAATAATGGCAAAAATTGAATATCGTGTATCCCCAAAAAAATACCTAAATTAAGTCAAAATATGGCATCAAAATAAGTTGACTGCATGAGTATTCTTCATTTTCAAGGGTTGAGGTTTGATAGAAAGCTTTGGCTTTACATTTGGGGTCTTTTTAATTTGCATGCATGTCCCACCAGGAGTTCTGTGTCATTTAACTCACTACCTTCACAAACCTTCCCGGACCCTGATGCAGTGAAGCATCCCCACAGCATGATGCTGTCGCCATCATGCTGTGTTGCGGTGCGGATGGTGTGTTTCTGTCATGTGTCACGCTTGGCTTCTAATAAACAGAGCACTTAGGATGATAGTTAAAAAGACTCAGTGTTGGTCTCATAAGACCAAAGAACCTTTATTCACTTTGAGTCACCAAAGTGCATTCTAGCAAACTCTAGTCTACATGTCTCTAGTCTGACATTTCCTTATCCATGGCTTCCTCTTGGCCAGGAAATTGCTGTTGCATGCACAGCATCTCCCACATCAGTCATAGACCCCTGTAGCTCCCTCAGAACCACCATAGACCTCGAGTTCACCTCCTCTTACTTCTGATTATCTCACATTGACACTGAGTTTCCAAGGATGGCTTGTTCTCAGCACATTTACTGTTGTATAATATTTCCATTTTCTATAAGTATTTTCTATCATAGTGTGAGGAATATGCAGCACCTTGAAAACGTTTTCATATTCTTTATACTGGCCTTGTTGCAGAATTTGTTTGAATGTTCATTTGTCTGTATGAGCTAGCTAGTGCCAGGGGATTGACTAATAAGCAGTTCCTTAAACAAGTGTATTTAACGTGCAATCACATGTCACACCTCGGACACACACACACACACACACACACACACACACACACACACAGGTCTTCACTGAACTCGTTATGCAACTTCTAAAAACAATTAGGAAGCACCAGAGATGATTTAGGTGTGTCATAGCAGAGGGGAGATAATAAAGTAAAGCAGTATTTCTACATTGGGTCAATAAGACAAATCTTCTCATTTAAAAAATGAACATGGACCTTTTGGTGTGATGATACCAATAGATTTTTTATGTGTTAAAAAAACTAAGTATACAGAAAACAATATAAACACAAAAGGTGATGTAGACGATTACAATGAAATTTTCTCTCCAGCATCTTCAGTACTGATGCATTCTCACAGAGATCAAATCTCTCCTCTGTCAGTTCTGGGGCAGCATCACAAGCTGCCATGGTGGATGCCTTCGTGGCAGCAGACACAAAGAGATCCTGGAAGGGAATGGCCCTGGCTGCTGGTGGCGGTGGGGGTGGGGTGTTCCAGCAGAGTTTAGGGGGGAGGGACAAAAGATTACCCCCTCCAGATATCCATTACTCAAACAGGCTAAGCATTGGGCATCATACTCCCCCACAGCAACCCAGGAAAAAAGGGGTCACATACCTCATCATGACAGCAAAGTAATCCCCACATAGCCAGCTCAAAGCAAACACACACTGGAGATGTGTACTGTATAGGTCAGTCAGATTTGAATGCAAAGAGGGACTCAGGTGATGGAAAGTAAGAGGGACTTTATTTCCCATGTGCCTGGAGAGATGAGGACATACAGTAACTGGCAATGGGATGTTTCGCCATGTGTTCTTCTTCACCTGTCATTTTGCATTTAAGTGTGTTGTAAAGCACAAAATGGCTTTTGTCCCACACATTCATAGTCTACTCTCCACACCCCTCTGAGGCTTTCTGGACAAAGGCTACTGGGGCTTATGTTTTGGTTGGTTGATTTCTGTGACTAAGACAAATGATACACATTTTAAAAAAAGGTAACATCCTGCCCTAAGCAATTAGGTTTTGGCTAAAAATGACATAAGCTATGCATGACTGTGCTTGTTTCAGAAAAGAAAATGATTAGAATGCATAATCCACAAACCTCAAAGTATCGTATTAATCTTTTACCGCATTTGCTATGTCCCTGTGTTACATAATATGACCTCTGGGATAAAATGATGAATATTAGTAGTGCGTGTTTGTGAGCAAGAAGCGTATCCATTGATATATTCACAGCCACATATGGTCCAACATGCCTAATCTAATATGGCGTAAAGAGAAAGTCCGCAGAGTGTAGGAGAGCTCGGGATCAAAGCGACCCTGTATCTGTCCTGTACACACCACTCAAAGTGAGCTTATCTTCTCAGTGCACGGGTAAAAGCACACGTCGTCACAGGCAGGGGCTAAAAGGGGACAAATGAGGGTTAAGCTGCTTTCAATGTTAGTTCTTTTTCAAAAGATGACTCCATAAATATGTAGGAGGCATGAATCCAGGCTTTATTTACAGGTTAGGTGGCTGGATGTGCGCGGACAGGCGGGGATGGAGTGGAAAAAATTGAGGGAAATCTAGTGAGTTTTCTGAAACAGATGGAAAGCACGACTAATTGATTAATGGTTTAGTCAACCTATCTACTGTTGGTCTAGTAATTAAGGTGCGATTAAACTGAATAGTCAACTGCAACTAACGATTATTTTCATTATCAATCATTTGTTTAGTCAATAAAATGTAAACGAAAACTGTGAAAAATCGTCATCTCAATTTTTGCCCAAAGTAACTTCAAATTGTATCTTTTGTCCAACCAACAGTCAAAAAACCTAAAACTCTTCATTTACTATCACAAATGACAAAGAAAAGAAGTGAATCCTTACATTTAAGAAGCTGGAACCAGCAAATGTTCAACATTTTTGCTTGAAACGATTAATTAATTATCAAAATAGTGGGCTTATCGACTAATTTTCTTTCGATTGATTCATCGACTAATCACTGCAGCTCCAATCTGATAGGAAAAAAACTGAATGAACATCAGCAGACAATAAAAAAATAAAAATAATGCAAGCACTAAAATGTATTACTAAGTACATAATGCATCACTCAGACAGAACGACAAAAAGGTGTAACGTGATAACATGAAAATAGAGTTCAAGTTGTACAAGATACGCCTCATTAGCAGGAATCCATATTAAGATTAGGAATCCATAGCTAAAGACAGACAACAGCAGTGTCTGGCCTGATGCTACTGTGATAAACAAATTAATTGGTCAGTGGGCCTGAATATAAAGTTAAACATTATCCTGCTAATAATGACTTACTCTATGTTAGACATAAAGCAAGACACACTCCCACACAAGGCTCCCAGGTGAGAAGAAAAACTAGGACAAGACATACTGTACAAAGAGGGAAAGACAGACTGCCCCCCATTTTTTTGATCTGCTGCCATCCTCACAGCCCTGCCCTGAGCAAATGTAACTGGAGAGCTGACTGTTTGTATTGGAAACTGGAGCTGCCTTTGCAGTCAGGTGGGAAAACAAGGTAAGGGACTTTAGCCTGCATGTGCAACATTAGAGCATTCAGAAAAACAGAGGGAGGTGCCAAAGAGGCAACGATGCATTACACACATAGACACAGAGAGACTTCCCTCCTCTGATTTGCATGCACACCTAGGCTTTAAAAAAGGAAATGAACTGAAAGCTCTCCTAAAGCCTGTTGAAGGCTGGAAAATGATTGAGAAAATTTGTTTTTTCTGCACATTCTCCAATTAATTTCTTGGCTATTTGAGGCAATCTCAGGAAGTAGCCAGAGTTGCAGAATGATACCATGGAAACTATGGTCCCACCCAAGAGTTCAGCAGTAAACAGGTTGTGGCTGTAGCAGCTATCAGTGGAAATGGAGACAGCAACAGAGAAAAAGAGGGATGACTTACTTCAAAAATAAAGAGGATAGAGTCCAGCTCCTCCCTTTGAGATTTGTTCCCTGAAACACAAGGAAAGTACTTTGGTTTTTAAACACATAACCGGGAGCTGTACTGCATTAGCCTCATCAATAATGTAACAATAATAAAGAACATTTCGTGAACACTTATTCAAAGGAACTTGTGTTCCTTGAATGAGAGCATACTCCCGATGGGAATTAATGTCGGGCTCTACACAGAATTATAGTGGACATATCCACAAAGTACTTCTCTACGAGTGTATGCGCATTGCTCTGTTAATGTGGGGCATAGCATAATGAGCAGGTAGAGGGTTTATTATTGAACCACCAACGAGGGTGGTGGTTAACTAGTGAGTGTGCAGTTCATGGAAAAAACTTACCTTTTTGTTTTAAGTTGCTTTCCAGTGTAATGAAATTTTCATAGAAGATAAAATAAATCTGAGAACAGTTGCTCTCAAAGAACGCCTTCAATTCACTCTTGTCGATGAAATCTGTGGAAAAAAAGGGAAATGCTGTCAGTGAAGATAGGTCATTAATCTTTGTTGTTAAGATTCTCCTTAAATCTAGATCTGGGAAATAACTTGTATGTATCGTGAAATGAGAACAGATTTTATATTATGCAGAAAGTTGGACAGAACAGCCACTAAAAATCTTCCACCAACCTATTTTGAGATACCTGAATGCTTCTGAGCAGACCTGTGTGTCTTTTTTTTTGTCTATTTAAGATGCTACCTGACTTGCTGTTTATTTAATCAAAAGTGCAAGTGTTTAACTTCACTGTTGCACAGATGAATTTCAACTTGTTTCCCATGTTGCAGATCAGTTTAACATTAATGCAAATTGCTTCACTTCCTTACCCTGTGTGACTTCACTCACCCGTCACCTGCAATCATTAGTGGAATGATGACAGGCTTTTTGGAGGGGTTGAGAAACAACTTTGCCTCCAAATCTGATCATTTCACAATCCCTGAGTAAGTACAGATATTTCTAAAACATCCCTTCCTTGTTGATGATGTGACACAGTACAAACGATTCCTCTTTAATGTATACCGTTTGAGCTAGAAAGAGGCTTAATTTAAGACATCATGTACAAAGATGTGTCTTTGAATGGGAACTCATATTAATGTGCTACTGCACCTATGTTCCAATCTCGCATTGAGATTATTCAGCTCTGTGCTGCTTATCTGTACACAGCTCCACAATATGTTGATTGCCGTTGAAAAGAGGGGTGTGATACACTGCCAACATTTTCTACACACTTTCAGCAAAAGTCGAAGAATGACTAAAAATGCATGTCAGTAAATTTACTGACAAAATGCATGTCAGTAAATTTACTGACATGCATTTTTAGTCATTCTTCGACTTTTGTCCTGCAGGCTGGAATACCAGCATGTATTTATACATGCTGGTGTTCCAGCCTGCAGGACAATTTGCAGTTTCCTCAAAAAGGTGTTCAGTCACCATTTAGAATAAATAGTTTCTCATCTCAGCTTGGATGAGTTTGGGGATTATCTGTGGTCTGGATCAAGGCCAGGCTGTGGTGCGTTCATGGCCACATGAGCTCAGGCTGCAACAGTTAATGAGGGAAATAGGTGGTACATGTGTACAGTCACAAACAGACTGGCGCTGACAAAATTCAAAATTCTTCCTGTAATGAACCCCTATCATTTGCCATACTTATACAACTGTGGTAATGACATAGGCCTGGTCTGAATAATCAAATGTAGGCCAGGAGGAGTCCTGGCACAATAACAGCAATTAAGGTTCACCTTCTGTTGCAATTCTGCCTCTACCACATGGCAAATTGGACAACTCCCAGAAGCAGTCCAGTTCATGGGAGTGCTGGAATTATGTAGTATACTCAGATGACTTATCTTTGCCCTGAGATTAAAGCAAAGATAGTGAAGACAATTGATGGGAAGATCAAATAAAATCCACCACTGCCTTTAGTTTTCAGCCTTAACGTAGTAAAAACCAGTTAGATATCATCTGAGTATCTAGGGTAGTCCAGTGCCACTTTGAAAGACAGGAGGACCATAATGAAACTAGAAGCTGGATCCAGATGTGCCATAAAAGCCGTAAACAAAATCTGAAGATATACTGTCACACTAGCAGGTAGCCAGACACCAATTCTACACTGAAAACTGTAAGAATCAGAACTATACATTTTTCAGTTGCCTGACACAAAAGAACACATCCAATGCTCGTACTCGGTCTCTCACAGAAGGCAGCACTTCATTAAATGCCCCTTGCTCCTGGCATTAAGCTAATCACATCTGCTCAATTCACATTACAGCACAATGACATGTGAGAGTGCACACCCTCACAGTGGACCTTAAGGAAAACTTTAATGGTAGGAGTAATGATTGTCCATGCAGTGAGTCTTATAGCCTGCAAAAAGTGTACGAGCTGCAACAGCCACCACCAGAGGCTGTGGATGTAGGCAAAGTCATAAGTCAGTGGTGAAGTAACACCACTGTTGTGGCATATAATTCTACTTCACCAGACAAATATGCAATGCATCAACCCTTTATATGGTGTTTAGTTATTGTTATTGGCATTGGTTTCTTTGGGTTCCTCTCTGAGCTGACAGGATCAGGTTAGCGGTCTTGTCTTCAGTATAGGTAGCTGGACTGATAAACTGCTCTGCTGTAACAAAACAAAAACACTCCTGCCTGAAAATCCCACAGGCCATTATACGGGAAATGTGCAGTGAACTGTGGACAATGGACTGGAGCTTTTGCCCAGACATTCACCTCTCAAAGAAGAAAAAAACACAAGAAGATTGGCTAAATGTCACATTTAAGATAGACTTTGCTTCAAGTCTTTAACACAGTTCATTCTGTTGGGAGGGTTTCCTAAATGCTGGTTCACCAAAATCCCTCAGACAACAAAGACCAGCTTAAGCCTGTGTTCTGTAATTACACCAGTATTAAGGACCATCTCTTGTCACACCTAATATCAATAAAGATCATTAAAATGTCTGATAAACAATCAAAAAATGAATATCAAACAGGTATGATCATTGCAGATGGTGTAGCTGTGTACACTACCAAAATAAAGAAAGACCACAGAGGAAGTCTGTATAATTTTTTTTCAACTCGAATTTGAATATTGTTGGGTGCATGAGGAGTTGATGGGGGTTGGGTCAATTTCATATGTCAAGCAGCATGTCAAAGGGCTATCATCTTGTGCTCTCCAGCCTTCAGTCTCACTGCTCCCCATCTGCTCAAATAGCCCCATGGCCAGTGGAGCATGACAGATGGAGGGAGAGGCCGTAAGGGGAGAAAAGAAAAATGTATAAAAAGAAGATCACAAGCCTTCTGACAGCGAGCAAGAATGTCAGGCGGACGCCAACCATCTTGGAAAAGGCTGAGAAGACACTGATAAGCCTCCCCTCAGTAGGTAAATTCAAACAAAGACAGTCAGACTCTGCATTGCATGAGCAAAGACATCTGTTTACTAAATGTTTGCATTATAGGTGGACGATTTGACAATTTAAGATTGTGATTTATCTATTTTTCAGGTTAATCATAGAGATTCAGAGAGTATTTAATGCCCTCTTACTTCTATTTCTAAACTACTAGTGCAAATCAATTCAAACAGGGCATATCAACTTGAGAAAAATTTAGATCATGGATCATGTTTGTGATTAAATACAGTAGATTGTGATATTTTTTGGCCAGATGGCTTAACTGTATGTTTATACATACAACATGTACCAAAAAGAACAACATTAAGAAACAGGTTTGTATTATTAGCCAAAAGGCAGTAAGTATATTTCTGAATTCTTATTTGATTTGTGAATGCCAGATATTACATAAAAGTGACAAAACCCATCCTTTTGCTCAATTAGACCAACACTGTCAAGCTGAATAAGTTTGTCTCTTTAGTCAGTACTTCTGATTAACATGAGGAAAGTGTACTAGTAAAATGTTATGTGAAGTGACAACCACAACAAAGTTTATAAATTAAAACCAGTGACAATTAAAGGCAGACTTCTAGATAAACTTTCTGTTAGTAACGACATGTTGTTTGAGTAATGATCTACAGGCTGATTGTTCTCCTCTTTGTTTTCCTGTTCTCTGGTTTAGGTCTTACTGCTTGGCTGAAAGGATGAAGTTGTACAACGGTTATCAGCATTGTGAACTGCAATATCCAGCGAGACTCTTCACTCAATGGGCTTCACGGACTTCTCGGGTAACAATGAGCGGACAGAAAGAGACAGAACTTGTTCTCTGGCCCTGGGAATGCAGGGGATGACATTGTATCCTCTGAGTCCAACAAGATAACTGTGTCCTTCAATTGACACCCCTCAGTCTGCAAGGCTCTCATGTCACAGACAGGAAAACAGTGCTGGATGAACAGCAGCTGTAGAGAGCTGTGGTCAAACAGGGCTGTTATGGTGAGAGGAAATTCTGTGTCTTAACACTGGCAACTGCAGCTGAATGAGCTGATAGCTTGGCTCTCTTGTTTTCAGAACGCCTCTGTTTGAGGAAGCAGATTTAATGCCAACCGTCGGTGATGTGATTCACACATAATACCTCTTCTTGTAGAAGGGAGAGTGCTGACAAACTAATAAAGGGGAAAAGAGAAGGGATTGAGGGCTGCTAAGAAAACCAAGCCAAGTTCAGTAGCAAAACAAACCAGGGGGTCAATTGTTCCTCTAAATACTAACCTAGTAATTCTGCATCCTATTGACTGAAGCTAAATACTCAGCTATTGCCTATCAGCTGCCTAAATCACAATTAACTGACTATTCTGCAAGGGGATCATTAAGTCAGCCATAGTGTTAACTGAATAAAAACTGTATGAACAAAGAGGTAGATACTGTGGACAGTGACAACTTAATGACGCAGAGACCTGTAATCTTCTCTACAATTAATAAAAACATGCCAAACAGACAAGCCATGGCAGGTTTGGGTTGGATGACACTATTCTCTATTGTGATATGTTTCCTGTTAACTGTCAGGGAAGAGCAGATGTTCCAACCCTGTGTGAGAGGACCAGCTGGAAAATAGTAACGTGCAGCCAGAGGTGAGGGCCAAAATCTAATATTTTGGAGGGCAGAAAAACACAGCATCATCTCAAACTTCTATGGAAGCAGATATCATAAACTCACTGTCATTTCCATAAAAACTCTTCCCACACAAATGTCAAAGCAAAGTTGATGTGGTTATTTTCTGACCTTTGGCTGGATAAACAGATATTTCAGATGTCATCACGTCATTAAAGGTCTCCCTGTTTATTACCCTGACTTCTAGGGCCAAGGGTGATTGAACTATTGAGTCCCACACAGTATTATATATCCCTATGGCATGCCTTTGGTGCATAACAACTTCATAAGGTAATCATGGAAAAAAGGACACAATCCATCTGGGGGGCAATGCAGCATAATTTTAGGCTCCAGCTGAATAATTAGTGTCCCTTTCTGTTGCTTGCTATTCTAATGAACTGGTGTTAAACTGGGTTTGCCCAGCAAGCACTAAAGAGAGTGCACACAGCACTGTGCACATAGGGCTTGTTAGCCAAACGGGTGAAGGTCATCTAGTCAGTTGAAGCCTATTGTATATTTACACAGTCAAAACCAAACGCCTGACTACTGTGGCTACAGCTCCCTGTTCAAACTTAATCAGCACACAACACATGCATAATAAGTCCTCACATTTAATTTTCTTAACCCTCTGGACAACTTACAATGTATGCTGTTTATACCACCTGAAGCAGAATCATTAATATGCCATGTCATACTCAAAAAGCAGTCTAATCAGGCCTTTGATCAGACATACACTCATTTGCATTAGATCTGGGCTGGCTAACACTGCAGGTGCACTAGATTCTTGCCAGAAAGGAGACAAGGAAGGAGAAAAGACTGATATGTTTCTTTGGCAGTGTGCTTAGATCAGACACAGAGGACTCTTTAAGGTCCCCAGCAGAGGGATGCCTTGAGGGCGCCAACACAAAGTAGGAGAGACACGGGGGTGGTAGCTAATGTGGATGCACGATGGATGCACCATAAATGGCGCTTCCCTTCCTACATGGTTTTCTACAAACAAAGAGGCATGAGAAAAAATAAAGAGACTGATAAGATAGCCATTTGAAAGATTAGAGAGGTGTTTTCATTTGTGATTTTTGGCATAAGAAAACCCAAAACCCACAGACACAGTACTTTAATCAGTTCCAAAATGATGCCTTTCATCAACTACAGTTTTCAATATTAATACAGAACGCCTCAAGTTAGAAGTCAGGTGCTGCTGAAATAATATAAAAAAATAAAATAAATAATCTCAACTTTTTGGGAGAAAGAGAGCTACAAAAGACATTTTAGAAGCTTTGCTTATGCGAAAAAAAAAACATTTTTACACATTACTTAAAACAGTAAGAAACACAAAGATCAAATTCTTTTTTCCATGTATGACAGATTTAAATGCTATGTTGTACTCTGTCTGGTGTCAATCTTTCTCTGTCTTCTTTGTGGCCAAAGAAAGAAAGAAGAGATGAGCTGCAGACAATGCTGTGTCACCCATGGCTGGCCGAGGAGGTTGACATTTGACCGTCGTAAAAGGAGTTTAATCATAAATCTGATGAAACCAGCTGAGGTCTCTCATGTGATTTTACAGAGTTACAATAGCTAACAGGTTGTATGAACCTCATTTGAGGTCTTGATAACAAACATCTGCTTCTAATAGTGTTGAATGTGCTACAAGCTGCGCCAGTCTGGAGATGTCAATCATAATTCAGTGCTCACTGGGTCAAATTGATGTTCCTTATCAGGGGGTCGATTGGAGCCAATTCACCTAGTTTTCTCTATAAGTATTGACAGAACACTCGCGTATGGATGGGTTTAGCTTATAGCACTTTCCGTTGCAGCATGGCACTATTGTGGACTGTAACAGCCATGAAAGCCTACAGTGGGCTGGCCAATTTTGAGTGTCTATAGCTAGTCAGAAGGACACATTAATAACTGGCCTGCCCATGCAATGTATAATCCTCTGTGTGCAATATAGTCAGATAATGATTAACATACTGCCAGGCTTAAGCAATGGAGCAAAACATGCAGCTCTATTTACACTGACAGATGCACAGCAGGAGCTACAATTCATGTAAGGTATGCCAGTCTGTAAAAACTAAACCTTTGAAATGTCAACAGGCTTCTACTGGCTCAGAAGTGTTGAGAGGCACAGGATAAATGTTACAGCAGAGTGTCATATGGCTTATTATTCAGTGTGCATCACAAACTGCAGCTGCATTAGAAACAAATGTAATCATTATGAAAAGGGTCTTTCCTACATCACAACACTTCTGGTGCATATAATTTCATTACGATGCCACTGTGCCAAACACAGCGTGAATGCCTCTTGACTCGCAGTCAGTGTCTAGCTGTGCAACAGATTGGGGCCTATGAGTCTACGCAGAGCACAGTGTGAAAGAGTCATGGTAGAACTGGCAAAGCCTGACCTTATCCCAGTCTGAGCTCGCACATTAGAGAGTGGCTTATCTCGGCAGCTTAGCACTGAAGAGCCGCTAAACTGGGAACTTTCACTCTTCCTCTTCAAGTAGCTTGAAAAATCCTTACCTTAATCAACACAGGGGCTACAATTGTTTCCCTGTATAATTATTCCTTCTGGACACTGCCTTTCACAAATGGAGGGCAAATACATGCCAGATTAAAGACTGTACACCAACCAATGTGTTTTGAAATATCCTTCTTGTTCCTTAATTTTTCTTCCCTTATAGCAAAGGTAATTTATACGCAGGCACACAATGAAAAGTCATGCGCACACTGGCAAAGGAGGAACTCTACCTATTATTATTTTTATCTTTAATTCCAAAAAAATCTGCTCGTCTATTTTTGGCTTAAAGCAAACAGGTTGTCAAAGCAGCAGAAGAGCAGGCCTGAAGCATTTCATTTTTACTACATCAGTCCTAATTAATGTAATAAGGAAAACAAAGGTTGTTTCTCGGGAAACCAAAATAAATAACAAAGTAGTTCCACTGACTTCTATTAACTTTTTCAGTCGTTAATGTTTCATCCAGATGCATGATACATGGCAATGACAACTCTATTTGTGGCTTTGTAAGATAAATAACTGTAATATGATGATGATGAAACAAAGTAAACTTTTGTTTTAGTTCTGTAGCATACCACCAGACTACAGGGCAGCTTCTTTTCTAAGGCTTCGAGCATGATTACTTTGGTGGATATTTCTGCAATAGAGTACATAGATGTCATAACATCAAAACTATACATTCTGCACATTGTGACATTTTGAATGTTTTCCAAAATGTCTTACACCTTGCACCTTTAAGAATAGCTAGACTATCTATATAGAAATAGCTTATCTTCTCGCTGATGGTCTTGTTTGCTTAAATAGGTGACATAGAAGCATCAGTATGAAATTGAGACTGTTTCATAAGCAGTTAAAAACACCTTGTTATACATTTAAATTAAACAAAAAGTTATAGCAACACTTAGTTGTGTTGTTTGAGATTCAACTTCAACTCCAGCTGATCCCTCACTTCATAAAACAAATAGATATTTATTACTGTTTCTAAATATCTGTTTTTCCTCTTTTCATCACACATTATTTCTCCTGAAATTTGCTCTTTATCAGCTCTGAGTAGCAATCTGCTGGCATTGTAAGCCAAAGCCAAGTGTTTATTTTCCTTTGATTTTAAACCTGGAAATCCACAGCAGATTAGCAGGAGCTTGGCCACTCAGAAAGGCAACGTACAATGCAGATCCACTCTACTTTGAGTTCAAATCTTGATAACAAGTGGTGTCACAGTCAACTGCAGGTCCTGGGCTAGGTTTGCCCATTATAAAAGCAGGATAGGTAAACGTTGCAACTAGACAAACTGGTTTTTCATGTGCTGGGTAAAGTCACACAGATATCATCCACGGCAGAGACAGAGCACAGAGCACTGGTTATTTCCTATCTCTAACTCTCTGGCAGGCTAGCAGCTAAAAGAAAAAAGCCTTTCATTCAACACCATGTGATTTATATCATATTTGAATTTTGGGTTTTCAGGATGTGCTGAAACACATGACAGTTATGCCACAGACTGAAAAGAGAAAAACAAGGCAAAGAACAGCGCCAAAGTTGTCTGTGAAGTTAAGAAGTATAAAGCGTCAAAAAAGTTCATGTATATATATATGTAGCTTCATAAAAACTAATCTCTAACCAGATACTAGTTAGTTAGAAAGAATAGTAATAGCAGTAATAGTTTAGTGGCATTTAGTGGCAGAAGTCTAAAACTAGACTTTTTTATCATTACATAGTTTGCAATTCTAATGACTGTAGCACAGGACTTCTTTATACTGCCAAATGCTTATCTTGACACTGCCGCCAGTTTAGAGGTAAGCCACACACATGCCACCCTAATAGCAGGAATAAGAGTGGCAAGGAAATAGATTTATAAATAACAGAGGTAAATTCCATTTATTCATGACACTTGCACCCATTTCCAGAGGTCTGGCTCCTTTTTCTAGCTAGCCTTTGTTCCACTATATGTATCATTGTAACTTTTCTCATAAAGGGTTCGTTCATTTCATATTTTTCTCTCCAGGACGGGGGGCAGCACTTCGGCTCTCTACTTGTAATGCATTTGGTCATTTTTCCTTCCAACAGATTAACATTTTAGATGCAGGCCAACTTACATTCCTTATCTCAACTAGAGTTGACTGACATGGGCAGTCCAGTATTACCGGCTTATAACAGACACCATTTTCGGCATAAATGGCTTGAGACTGGTTGGTGAATTTGGTCAGAAAAATGTAATTTCACTGTAACAATTACTAAAATCAATCGGACTCTTTTTGGGGTAGCGATTAGCTAGCCATTTACAATCCAAGCTAAAATTTCTCTACCTCACATTACTTCATGATTTAAATATTTAGAACAGCGGATGATTCTGTGGCTCATTCCTCCTTTCTTCGTTTAAATCTCCCTCTCAAGCATCACTGCAGATCTCATGCTAGATGCCAGGACCATAATGACAGAAGCTGTTATCATAATAGCGCCAGACAAAGACCTGCTAATGGCCGCCTAGTGTCACCTTACCTCAGCAGCAGACAATCTTTCTCAAGTAGCTGTCAACAGTGTCACTAACAAATGCACAAAAAATTTTTTTTTGCCTTCTACTTATGAAAGAAAGTCGCTTAATGCGTCAAATGCTGTCATTTAATCATCAGGGCTGTCTTATATTTTGGCAGTGGTGTAGTTTAAATCAATTTGTACAAATGTATTTTCAATTTGACATGAAGAGTCCATTTGTAGCAATCAGTGTCAAAAACTTCATTAATCCACTATGATTTACAGGCCCTGCATTTTCATTGTGAAAAAAACAGAACACTGCAAAAACTAAAAACTGTAATGATGATGATAATGCACATCTGTTGAAGCACAGAGACATGTGGATTTGTATCCTTTCTCACAACAGTATACAGACTCAACTTCAGTGTGCTAGCTTGTAAGGAAAATAAGATGTCAACAAGCTCCCCAGGACCCTAAAAAGTTAATAAAACCTTTTATGATTGCTTACTCTGGTGGTTATACTGAACTACAGTTGGAGAAAACCCCTCAAGAGTCGATATCATGCCCACATAGTGTGGGATAAAAGATGATAAGAGGTTGAAGTTATTTACAAGTCTAAGCCGAGTGTTTTACAAAAGGGGATAAATCAGAAGTCGAGTGATCTCAGCCTTTACTTGAGCCACACAGAAGACCTTTTTGAGAGCCCTTCCAGTGTTGCTCTCATTGTTTCCTCGGGTGCTTCACCTTGTGATTTCCTCTTATAACAGCAGCGCTTTCAGTTGACCCTGACTCCAGCAACACTTAGAGCATGCACATGGAGGAAAGTAAGGTGTTCATTTCTTCTAAAGAGCACTGCAGAGCTTCCTTAAAAATAAAAAAAGCATTACCTGTGGCTGCAAACTCACACACCTAAACCCACAAACAAGCACACCTGACTGTTATCACTAAAAACACTTGCAAACATTCACTGTTGTTCCCATGCAGTTCAGTGACAGGTTTGAAATTAGCTTGTTTACATCAGCTAAAGAGAACAAAAGGAAACAAATATTATCCACTTTAGATAATCTTTAGCTTGTTCTACTCAGCTGACTGGGTGATGTCCTTAAAACAGAGGACCCATGCTACAGCCCTCATGATGTTAAGGCAAATCTGAACTAGACACAAGAGCTGCAATGATTACTTGATTGAAAGAAAATTAACTGCAGACTATTTTGTTAATTGCTTAATCAATTCAGTTATTTTTCAAGCGAAAATGTCAAACACCTGCTGATTCAATGTCAGGATTTGCTGCTTTTTTTTGTCATTTATGAGAGTGAAGAGTCTGAAAATGTTGTACTGTTGGTAACTGTAATGAGCATTTTCCAAATAATGTTGACACTTTATAGACTACACAATTAAATTGATTAGTGGTGAAAATAAACAGCAGATTAATCAATAATGAAAATAACTCAATAATTAGTCAGTTAAATGTTGCTACCCTCACTAGATGACACCAGAAATACTAGTCAGCTAAATGTATTACTATTATTTTACACATTTAAATTACATATTGACATAATTTGTGCTGAAATGTCAATACTTCCAAGTCAAATGTTGCTTTATAAATAAACGAGCAACCGTTACTAATGTTAGCAACAGCGGATAACTGTGGCATCTGAGATGTCATATGTTTAATATTTTTGGGGGGCAATTTTTCACCTTATAGATTAAAGTGTGCTTAATTTTGACTATGCTTTCTAGTCTAAGTTTATACTTCCATTTATAATTCAAAGAAATTCGCCATTAGGAGCATCCCTTCTTG
This sequence comes from Pagrus major, assembly GCF_040436345.1. Taxonomy (NCBI): domain Eukaryota; kingdom Metazoa; phylum Chordata; class Actinopteri; order Spariformes; family Sparidae; genus Pagrus; species Pagrus major. Next base: position 26,077,883 of record NC_133230.1, on the reverse strand, counting down.
ACACTGAATCACTACTAGCTCCAGCAGCACTGGTCTACAGCTGACCTGACACTCTGACTTCAGCGTGGAGGGAGTGAAAAATGAAATATCTTCTTCAGGAATCGATGCTAACTCCAGACAAACACTCCTGAGTAGCCTACACTCAAATCAGTGATACATTTCCTACACTATTGTGAGCATTTTGTGATCATTTCAGAGGAAATAGGTCAGTGGTAGGCAACAGCAAACACAGAATGAGTTGAGACTGAGCTTGACAATGACTCTGAGCAGTAAAGACTAAGGGGAACAGCATTTGTGCCTCCACTGAGAGAAGCAGTGAGCGATCAGGTGGTTTAGCTGGGCTCCTGTAATTAACAACCTCAGCCAAATCCAGCCAGGCATGACCAGCAAATTAACATGCAGCAGCTTTCACACTCTATCCCACAGATCTGCTCAGTGAGCAGAAAACCAATACAGGGCCACTCTGAAAATAGCCCAGACCACAAATCGTCCTTTCAACTCCAAAACAACTGATAACTACAACTTGATTCAACAAATTAGTCTAACAGATTTCTAGTCCTGGTACTACAAAAGGCACAGAGATGATGGGACACTACTTTTTCATATAGGTTAGTGGACAATGAGTTTGGACAAGATTAACAAGGTTAAATTAACTTTTACGATGCAGTTCTAAAAAATGCTTTACTGTTATTGAAATACACTGTAACTGTTTTTTACAATCATCACATGAGGGAGTTAAGCTAGACAGACGCTCTATTCATTGAGTGCTATACTTGCAAATATAATGAACAGTATGATTTACAAAAATACAAAACGCTGTCAGAAGGGAAACAAGGCTTGTTATATTCCCTCAAGTCCCTGTCCTGTCCTACACAGCACCCCATCTCTCACCACTGCTTCCTGTCCACACAGGAAACCAGCAGCACCAGGAAGAAATCCTTCCTTAGCTGAAAGCACAGTGAAATCAGAGAGGTTGGGGGGGCATCAACATGTAGGCCCTACCATCAGCTGCTGGACAAACAGACCAGCCTTATCTTGAACTGCACATGAGGGAAAGAGAAACACAGAGAACATGCAGAGCTCTGTGTTGACCTCCACTTTGGTTGTACTAGTCTTGACATTGAAGGTGTGCTATGATAGCAAAAACAACTAACCATTTTAACTCCCAGCTAACAGTTTAACAGTTTTGCTCAAGCCTCTGAAAACCAGTAAGCTGTGCGGTGCACCTGTGCTGTTGATCAATAACACAGCAAACACATGACTATGAAAAGATTACAGGCAAGTATTTAAACACATGATCCAAACCATAAAAATCTCAAAAGAACTTTGTCCCCAGAGCGGCACTTCCTTTCCCATGACTTCGACTGCTACACCCGATATATCTTTATATATCTGTCAGTGTTGTGTTAAATTGTGGAAAATATCAAAACATATCAACAGATGCTTGCAAGATTGCAAAAAAGGTAAAACTGTGGGACAAAACGAGTTAAAATTAAGTACTGTAGTTCTGCCGAGATGCTCCGGCCTACAAATCTCGTTCTCCACATGTAAAAGCGCATGTTTGCTATAGACCCCAACAAAGGACAAAATGAAAATTGTGCAGCAAAGAATCATTTCCACTAATTGTGAATCATATTTCAATCAGGCAAAATAATCCAAGTCTGATTTTTTAAGCATATTGTGCAGCCCCCATTGCATTATTATGTAAGTACAAATAAGAGTTGATTACTACCTTTAAATTGCATTACCTATACTTTCTTATGAGAGACAAATTATGTGGCTACCTGAGCATAAGTGGCCTACTTCCACTGAAATCCTAGAGGGAAAGCACATCATACAGCACATTGCACTTGTGATGAATCCGTTGCAGTTTTCCTACATATCTCGCAATTCCCACTTGACAACTTTCCTCCACTCCACACTTTCCCAAAGTGCCCACTGCCCCTGTTTGGCTGTGATGCGATGAGAAATATAATAGTACTGTATACGTACACGTGCTACAGTACCCAATACTATGAAAAGCATCTTGGTTTTATAAGAATAAGTCAGTCAGGGCTGCATCATCGATGGAAATATTTGCAAAATTGCTATAGTGGTAAGTGCACTACTCTCATCGCAGCAGCTTCCAGGTGTTTAAGGTAAAATGTGCAAAAAAACAGCTTTATAATGAAGTACTGCAGAGATGCCCTGGCTTACAACCTCTGTTCTCCAGCTGTATTAAAACAAATGTCCCATCATCATGATTTTGCAATTGTTTTTTCTGTGAAAATTAAAATTGCAATGCAAATAATATCATTCTTGTAACCGTGACTCACATAGTAATAGCATTATTGATCAAAATAATTACAATATTTTTTTCCATATTGTGCAGACCTAGACTCTGAGAGAAACTATGTAACCTGCATGTCATCTGCCTCCTATTTGCATGTTTTTGTAAAGTGGATTTGGCATCTAGACCTTCTAGAAACGCTTTAGTAAATAATGCTAACTGAAAGTGGATTGGAAATAGGCTCCATTATGTGTAATACAAAACTCTGATGTGCAGCACAAGTCAGGCTACAACAGAGCAAATGCATGTCTCTTTCAGCTTTCACAGTGAAGCAAGACAGGGTTGAAAAATCAGCTACACAACAGTTTTATGACTATCGTAAATCCTGCACTTCCTTGTCCAGTGAGAGAAACAAAGCACTCCTTCAGCACGACACATTTACATTTTTCATTATTTTCCAATCAAATATCTCTGGGGTAGAGTAACTTGATAGCAGCTCAACCTGGCCACCAGCTATTGGAAAGCTCTATTCTCTTTAAAGTATATCACTGGAGACCTATGTTTGTCCCATTCAGTGTTGAGCTAGAGACTTGCATTTACTACGTTTTTAATACAGACAGGATGACACAGGACTAAATGACAACAGAGATTGTTGTGGGCATCTGCTTCTCCACGACTGATGCCCTGACAAGGTAGCTTCGGCTAGCATTGGCTGGCTAGTTAGCCACAAGGGGAGCTAGCTCACATTAGCTAGCATCCATGCCTTATCACAGTGACTTGTCTTTTATGAGCACGTAAAAAAATTAAATGGAAACATATGGTGATTGGCATACACTTTAAATTGCAAATTTAGTTTTTTGGCATTGTGCGAGTTTATGCTACCTGTCAGCTTGCTTGCATTAGTCACCGCAGTGACAGCCAGCCAGCCAGCCAGCCAGCTAACCTGACGCCTTGTTTGACGTTAGCTGTTGCCAGCTAGCTAGCTAGCTAGCTCGACTAGCTAAGCCTCGGCGATGCAGCATCAAAAGCCCGGTGACATTTCACTCACCTAACAGTGACCGAAGGTGTTTCAGCCGGGTCAGTACATCCTTCTTTGGGTCCAGAACTTTCTGTGTAGATTTCTTGACGTCTCCATGCCCCCTTCGAGTGAACATTCCGCTGTAAAATGCAACCGTGGAAGCTGAAATCACCTGTGTTTCACCATACACCAAGCCTCCAGTGTGACTGTCACTTTCCTCACCACCACGCTATGCCTGCTCGGTAAACATTCGTCCGATGGCCGCTGGTGTCCTGTTTTTTTTTTGTGGGTGTGTAAACACGGAAGCAGCCTGACAGGGAGGAGTGGTCATATTACTTGTGTACGCCTCCTTGTTTATAACCGATCCACCTTGCACTTCAAGTGTTTGTTTTTTTGTCCATTTAAATGAATTATTTCACCTTTCAAGACACTTGGATTTGTTTTTTTTGTTTAGGGCCGAGGTATTACATTGTGCAGCGAAGTGTTTCCTCTCGTTCAACTTCCAACCTCTTTTTAAAAAAAACTCCAGACAAGCTTGAATGCATCCTGCAGTAAACTTATGCTGCTTTCTTATCCCCCAAGAAAGGGACTGATCGATATTACTTTCTTTCATACAATAGAGGTTTGATAAGATGAGGATGGGGTATGGTTGCTCTCATAGCTCCCAAGCGCCCTCTGGTGGTTGAACTAGTTCAACACTACAGCAGAGGAGATGAGAATCCATCTTTATCATGCTTCATTTGATCAGCAGTGCACTGGGAGGAACAAGAGTGTGAGGCTTCCCAGGATGACTGTCTTGAATGGAAATACATTTGTATGATTGTAGCTGCAACCAAAGATCATTTTCATTACTGATTAATCTGCAGTTTGATTAATCTGCACAAATCTCTCGATAGTGTGATCATTCTTTTCTACAAGGACCAACTGTAATGTACCAATTTCCCCCCGGAATCAATAAAGTGATTCTGATTCTCATATTTGAGGAGATAGGATGTTTGTTGGCATTTTTGCCTAAAAGTGACTCCAACAGTTTTGATAAATGCAAAGCCAATCACACCAAGAAGTGTAAGGGTTAATTTTAGCAAATAATCAAATGATGCAAATAAGGACACACTGTAGCATCCTATAATCAAATTATAAAGCATAGTTTAACACACTTGGACTGTAGAAGAATGTTCTGTATATTTCAGTGCATGCAGTGCAATTTGGATGGATTTGGCATGCAGGCCTGATATTAAAATGAATTGGATAACCACATTGTAGAGGTTTCAATGTTTGTCATTAATTCATTAGTATATTATTGTGACAAAATGTGTGCTCCTTTGATTAACTGTCGTCATTACAAGAACCTAGCTAGACAGTTTTGAATAATATTAACGATGACTGCATACCATTTCGTTGTTCAGCTCCATGGCTCTGGTATAGTGCATGTGGCTCACTGACATTGCTTATTGGGTATTGGCTACAATGGAAACGAGTTATTGTTGATATTATTGATTTTATATGTGCCTTTACCTACCATGAGACGTTTTGAACAGAGTGCATGGGTCTGCTGTAAAAAAGGTCTATTAATTTTTGTAATAAACTTGTGTAATTACCTATATTATAATTGTATATAGTATACTATATAATTGCGTACCAATGCCCAGCTCAGAAACCTCAGAAAAAAACATGTCTCCCTATTAATCTTCCTAGCTAAATGCAGCAATTGTTACAATCCAGATATGACTGAACCAGGGAACCTAACGTCCAGATGAAAGAGACCTGTATCTTTTGATGTTCACACTCTGATATGCTGACAGTCATGAGGAGAAAAAAGGGAATAACAACTTCACTGCGCACAAGCTGCTACCACTTGACACTTAAAACTGGAGATTTTGATAAATGAGAATAAGAATACAAGGACATCTTTAAATAGAAGAGCTCTCCTGCAGTCAAAAGTAAACTTAGGGTTACGCTAAATTGCACAGAGTTCAGTGTGCTTATGGCTTTAATGGATTTTCAAAATAATTTGTTCTACATGGTTGTGCACACAACAAATTCCATCTTGGAAATGAAATAAACAAAACAAAAAAAACAAGTGTTTACGTTCTGAGATGAATCTTAAGTTTGATGAAATTGGATGTGTCCGTTAATCAGCCCCAATAAACTGACACTCGGTGCAATCTCACACTTTCGCTTGTCTGAACCTATCTGTCTTATTTTGGAGGCAATTAATTTTGAGGCTAAGCTGGGAAAATGATTTTATTTACACATTTTAGACACATCTCATTGAAGACGGAGCTTAGCCTGCAGAGTCAAGATGGAGTTCAAGTTTGTGGCTGAGACTTCTTTTCCGACTTAGTATTAGATAAAGTCTACTAATATGAAGAAAAAGAGACATATATTTATAACTGTGCCGCTGTTGCCCCTATTACATATCGCATTATACAATACAATTTTTAAAGACTTCGAATTATAAAATAAAGTCTATTAATATAAAAGAACAGACATACATCTTTAACTCTACCACTGTTGCCCCTATTACATATCACAATGTACGATATGTGTTTTTTAAAACTAAGTATTATAAAATAAAGTCTACTAATATAAAATAATAGACATATTCATAACTGTTTCAATGTCTCCCCTTTCTAGGGGAGATTGGGAGCAATTGTAACATCTTTTGGTTTTATATCATTAATCAAAATCCTCTTAAACTATGTGGCTACAGTTTTTATTTAGGTAACTTGTCTCTGTGTGTTACTTTTTAGCAATCATCAAATGATTTTACAAGCAATTCTAGACACAGAATATTGATTACAAGTCTAGAAGTCAAATGTTACATTTGTCCCCATGTGCAGGGGCAATTGTAACAACATATTGGGGGACATTGTGATAAAAAGTACATGTAGCCTAATGCCTCCATACAAAACTAATTAAAACAGTATAAGTTATTACATTATTATGCAAATGTAAAAACTAAAAAGGTATGAGATCAGTTTGTCCATTGGCAGGCAGAGAGGTGCCATGTCAGACTGGTTCTGTTCCTGATTGGTGCAATTTGAGCTGTTACAAGTACCCCTTGTCACAGCTGCCCCCAGTCCCCTTGACACTTAAGGAACTGGTATTTAAGAAAAAGTCAACTTATATAAAAGAATAGATATACTTTCTATCTATTGTACTTGCAAAAACTCCAAGTAGACTCACTGTAAGGTGCTGGGATCTCACCAGGAGATGGCGCCTAAACCATTGTTGATCTGAGGCATATAAAACATACCAATACAAGCAACACATATAACTGAGTTTCATTTTCATGATTAAAAATAAGGGCCTGCAAAAACAGTGGTATTATTGAAAGTGAGAAAATCAATTCATATGGCATTCATGTGGACAAACCATAGCCAACGTTAATGTAACAAAAGTCTCAAAAAGGAGTAAGTTATGATCGAATTACTCAATTCTTAAAGTAAAATAAGAAATACTTACAACAATGTCACTGTCTAAAGGATTCTGCACTCTGTATAAACAAGACAAGATAGTATTTTTTCATCTACTGCCCCCCCACCAATTGAGCATGGCATGTTGTGAGAGTATTTGTCTCTTTTTTTAAAGGTGGATGTCTTGAATAATAGGAGACGGAACAGAGGGAAGCAAGAGCGGAGGCCATAGAGGAGGAGTAAAAAAAGAAGAGTAAAATCAGCCTCTGCCCTGCAGTTTGGTATGACACTCATTATCTGAAGTGGGCCATTCTGAGAAAGGAGGAGGTTGCCTGTCACAACAGATGTTGATTACACAAAACAGGGTAGTTTGGGAAGAGGCGTGAATAAAACACAAGCTTACACACACACACACACACACACACACATACAAAAGGGTTATTGTTGGTGCTTTGTCACCAATCTTAATTGATTGTAATCACCATTCCTTCTTGGCAAACCTCCTCTGTTCTTGAAGTGCAGGTTATTGCTCATTATCTAAGATGGCATGGACCTACAATAATCTATCAACAATAACAGGACTGGATGTTTTCTTCCCTCTCTAATCCTGCACCTGGAAGTATTTTGGGTCCAGCTCATTTCTCAAATGATATACCGTAAGGTAGAACAATTCAACTTTATAGTCTCCTGTAGAGCCCCACACCACTTTCTCAAAGATAGTTCAGCGCAGAATTAGACAATTACCATGCCAACTGTGACATTATTTTTGAATGAGATCATTTATTTCAAAATGGGATTTCCAGAGTACAACCATCATAATTTATTCTTTTTCACACAGGCCTAGAATTGACAATTGCCAGGGCCTGGCAGGGAAATGAAGACCTCATCGTGACCAAATGGTGGCACTGTAGCCCCACAAATGAGGAGGCGCCTTCTCATGGCCAGGCTGTCGGACTGATTCCAATCCAAGGTTTGAAAAGCACTTGTCTGCTCTAAATTGTTCTTATAAAGAGCTTGGAAATACTTGACTTTTCTCCTTATGTGGTTATGGATTTCCTTTTTGTACAATTAAGTGCCATTAAAAGCTAATGTATCCTGTTAAACCACATTAAGGTGTTGGGGTGGACAGTGGCACAGTTATCCAGCCACATATTGTGAATAGGAGCCCACTTTGGGAGCATTTTTTTGAAATCTATATTACACCATTCAGAAACTTGGGGATGAAAAGGATCAAAAGGGAAACATCTACAGGGCTGCTGATTTTCTGGCTGTGAGACCACCCACAGCTGCTTGACACAGATGAGCTGTGGAGAAACGAAATGATGAAACAAAACCAATCTGTGTTTGACTCAACCAGGCTCACAGACGCATGTTAAAACCTTTCGGATTTTAGTTTTTTGTACACCGTTTTTATTTTTATAAAGCAGATTATGATTCTTTGTGAAGAGTAATCATGAAAATTTGATTGGTAAAATGCTTTCAACTACACCAAATAAATACATTTTGGGCTCACTGTTATAAAACATTATAGTATAAAAGTATTGCATTGAAAATCTTAATCCTCTTTAACAGCAGGTTCTACAAATAAGGCACAAACACAAGTTTGTAATTTGAGATTACAGCTCCCACCAGGGGTCGTCATGGTGCCCTTAAACACAAGGTTATCTCACAATTGACAACTTCAAAGCACAATAATTATAATTATAAAAAAAATTCTAATCCTAAAAAAACATGGACCTTTCTCTTGACCACAAAATGAGGAAAGAATTCTTCATGTCTTTAATTTTTACACACTACAAACATGAAGCTCTGTATATGGATATAAGCAATTCCCGATTCTAGTGTTTGTAATGCACACTGTAGTTTGGAGCACATCTCCATGGAGGTTAATGAGGGGGCACTCTGAAGTAATTAAAACAAGAGCATTATAAGGCAGCAGTTTCACATAAGGTACTCAGAGCAACATACCCCATACTTAATTAAAACTCTTTGCTGACAGCATTTTGTATCTTCTCAGGTAATCTGCTGTGAAATTAATAAGGAGGGAGAATTAAATGACTAATGTTGGCAAAGAAAGGCTATTTTTTTTTCTGCAGTGTGCATGACAGGGGTCTCTATCTGAAACGCGGGATCCTTATTGCACTGAAAAAATACTTCTTCAGCTTCTCACCGTAATCTGATTCCAATTTCACTTATGGTGTGACACCATAGCGACAAGCCAGGGGACGTTTAATTGAAATGTCCATGCTTTTAATTGGATTCTGTTAAGATGTGAAATTACCTCCTGAATTACAGTCTTGTACCTTTAAATGCTGATACAGAATGGTTTCCAGCGGTGATCAGTTAAGGAGCTGAAATAATGCCTCCATTCAGCGGCACATCACTGTGCCGAGGCAAAGGAACATTCTTGAATTTAAAGACAAACTGTTCAACCTGGGGCCTTGCATTTCAAAGACAGACATTTATCTTGTGAAATGAATTGTTGTTTTTAACAGGGGAGTTCTTGAGAGACAATGCAATACTTCAGAATGCTCCTGTTACACCAGACATGCGATTCAAGCCATTTTCTAACTATTCTTTCTTTATCAAACTTGCTCTTTATCATGATACTGTATTAAGACGCACAAATGCCCATTACCAATAATACCATGGGTGACAGATATCCATTGCAAGCCAAGTCAACCAGGCATTCATGATATCATAGTTAAGCTGAAGGTGTTAGCATCAGACTCTGACATGATCAGGTAATGTGTGGGTGGAAGGCAGCAAAGCTTCCTTCACCTCCTTGAGGGTTGCGCTCTCCCAACCTCCTACATTGAGATTTGTGAATTTTCCCATTCTGGGGCCCCGGTGTCACCCTGCTGTGGCTGCGCAAAACATCCCTGCCTCCTCCACCTACATCCATGACCCCCTCTGATAAGCTTGGAGTTCATCCTTTTCACTGATTAGTTTGCTGGCAGATTGAATGCCCATGTCTACAGCCCTGTGTCACCCCAGCTGGCTCTACCTGTGTGTGGTTGGATCAGCAGGTGGCTGGCACACTGTCCAGTGTGATACTGAAACCATTATTTATACATAACATCTCTGTGTGCTCAGCAAAGCCATGTTTCCAACCTCAGGGAGAATGCATGGAGTGTAAACCACATCCTTGGTTGTTTCATAATTCTAGAAAAATAGATCATGCCTCTATTTATGCCAAATATGTATTGGAATAATTTTCTGTGATTCTGGGATTCATATTTTGCATGAGTGAGGATCCAGAAAATGATAGGTCATTAGTAACTTCTCTGCCAAAATCCCCTCTCTTTAATACACTGTGTTTGTGTGTGTGTGTGTGTGTGTGTGTGTGTGTGTGTGTGTGTGTGTGTGTGTGTGTGAATTCATATGTGTTTGTTTGTTTACCATGCCACTGCTGGCCCAAGCTGGAGCCACAGGAGTGTGAAATAACAAGCACAAGAGGGATTTCACGCCTTTACAGAGCTGAAAAGGTATGTTTTTGTCAGACAACTCAGTCCATTTCCATCCCAGACAAACTTTGTTTACTTCCCACTAGTCACTGCCTACCTATTTCCTAAAACACCGTGCAATTAAAGGGGCAACATTATATATGGGTTCCCACGGGTATAGTGTGTCCAGGTTTGCTTATGCTACACCTCTGGTCTGTTTTATCGCTGTTATCAATGGCACACGGTGCATCATTAGAAAAAGACAAACAGCTCAGTTTCTTTTGGGGGGGCGGACGTGCTGACAGGAAATCAATGCTCGGTTTCCCATGAGCACCTAATTAGCTGGACACTTGTGCACTGTTGAGACACGGGCTGGATCTCTTTGTCTGCCAAGTTGATCAGGTAAAAATGCATGAAAGACACCTTCAGAGCTGATAAAGTGTCAGAGAGGTGAGGAGTAAACACGTAAGTGACACTTACGGTGTAGCATGTCTCACACCCACTATATGCTTTAGCAGACTTCATTTGAACTGAGGGCAATATATTCTTATCAAGGAAGCTTTCTTATCTTGATAAATGTTTGTAATATATATATTTATAAACATATATATACACTGTATATGACAGGGGTCTAGGGCTGAGCTTTCAGTCAGTTGGCTTTAACATACAGTCAGGAAACAAGTGCTGAATATAGAATTTTAAGTTGAGTGCCATGCAGACGGCAGAACTCAATTGGTCTCTCACAGCAAATTCTAAACATTCAATAAAAAAGGGAAGAGGAGGGTAAAAAAAAAAAAATCTAAAATGTCCAATCTTATTCTATAACCTGTTAGAGTGACACTTGCGAATTTCCACTATGGACAAGGTGGCAGTACAAACGCAGATAGACGAAGACGAATAAAAGGGCCTTCTCATGACAAACTTTCTGGAAATGTCAGCCTTTCATGCTTTTGAGAAGACCTATTTCATATCTATTACAGCAGGCATTCTGTGTCCGATATTTCAGATTTCAGTCCTCCCCGCACTGCAAATCCTCTGCCAATCTTCCGCCCTTAAGAATCTCTGCCAGCCCCGATGCATTATTCCCCCTACCTCCTCTCTCCCCCTTTTGATGTGACAGAACAAACCGCGACCTATTAGGATTAAGGCTTTGAAAAGATCTTTGAAGCCGCTCAAGGTTCCTTTAAACTGGGGAATGACAATATGAGCTGTGTGGCAGCAGATGCTGAATGGAGTGATTGCTAGTCCTCCTCAGCGAGGTCTGCTGTCACACAACATACAAACACTCACACATGCGCGTGCATCTGCGTGCACGCAAAAACAACTTGCAGCATCCACCCTTTACCCAAAGCACTGCAGTTGTCTTTTACAGTACATGTATTGTGCTCACAAATGCAGATTTGGTTCAGCACTTTCCTTTTTTTTAAATTTATTTTTTATGCTGTTTTGTCAAAGCCGAGTTTGGCTCTGAGCCCTTGCTGTATCTGAACTGTTGCCCAGGATGAAAACAAACAAACATGTCAATACTTTGCATTTTTTTTCCCTTTAATGATCTGTTTCTGTTTAGGACACAGTAATGTCAAAAGCATCATCGGAGGCTGGATGCTGAAATGTGAAGGATGGGAGTAAACAAGGAAACTATGTGGGCTGCTGGAAGCCGACATGAAAGAGAGGAGTCGAAGCCCACTTGTGTGTGCTAACGATGTCTGTACGAGTGTGTGCGAATGAGTTTTGTGTCTACTTAAAACATAATGACATGCCGTGGGAGCAGTTTATCTGGCTGAAAATTAAAGGAGTTCAAGGTGTCTCACTCAGCGTGAAGATTCTCAAAAGCACAGAAGAATTTTCATTTTTCATCTTTTTCTATCATGAATTCTCAACACTGACGGTGCATCTGATGATGCTGGAATGATGGAATGCCGCACTGATGCAAAGGAGAGCAAATTAAGTAAAGCTGACATCCTGAATGCTGCCTACACACTTTACTTCAGTCACGCAGACATGGCAGAGTGCAAATACCATTGCTATGCATCTTCTGCAATCAAAAAAAGAATTTAGCTTTCTTTTTATCTAATCACACCTTTGAATATCCCTTATCGTACCTGCCTCGCCCCCTGAGGTAGCCAAGGACAGATGCGATATCAAATATTCAAACTGGGTGATTCCTGGAGAGATTTATCATGGCAAATTTCACAGGCGATCCCATTTAGATATTCACTACTGTCTGTTTTGCGTGGCGCCTGGGCTTAAACATGCCCCGGTGTGGGATGTCACAGAAAGACAGTTACTACAAGATAGCTGGTCTGTGGAGAAATGAAGCCATGGGACACACAGGGTAAAAGGCTTCTCACTGCACAGCCAGAGAGACAAGTTCTCAGGGAGCTGCCACCATAGAGCACATATTGATCTGCTATTGCATCTTATCTTTGTGACTCTAGATTAAAATGCTCAACATTGCCTACCCCCCGTCTCTCTCTCTCCTACTCTCTGCCAGGCTGAAGGCCTTTCTATATCCCTGAGTGGAGGAGCTCTAATCTCCCCATGAAGTAGTGGGAGCCTATCACTGGCAGAAAAACGCACAGTTCTCACTGCAGAATAAGGGGGAGCTCAGAAATTAACCGGCTTAAAAACGCTTCCCATCTAAAGAGTAACTTGAATGATAATCGGGTTTGATCCTCGGTCTGCGTCTTTTGATGCCGCTGGTTGTTTTTCCTTTTACAGAATGTTGTTGCTCCGTGAGATTTCTGACTTTTCTCCCCTTCTCCTCCCACCCCTTTTCCACTCTTTCTTCTTCTTCAGGCACTGTTATCATAATCCAAACAATTGGCTGTTGTAACTGTATGTATTCCTCTTGTGGGAAATGGCTGGGAATCAGATCCTCTTGGGTCTTGTTTAATGTCCTGTCCAAATGAGCGGGGAAGAGTTGAGGCCCTGACAGAAAAAAAAAAAAACGGGCAGGAATAAAGGGGAGAAAGCCTGGGCAGACAGACGGATGAGCCCCAGGCTCCAGGGCTTTGACTTTGGCCAAACAAACGTTTGTTTTTCAAAGTGTTTTTATGGTAGGATGGATTAAGGCGGATGTGGACCAAAGCCCCCCACCACCCCTAGCCCGTCCGCGGTCTTGTCAAATGGTGCATTGAGAAGAGGGGTCGCACCTGTTAGGGCAGCCCAGAGGAGCAAGACCAGGATGATATTGAGCAGGGCTTTGTGGGTATCAGAGTCAAAACAAAGCTGTCAGCCAGGGCTCATTCATCTTTGATGTTCATTGATGAGGAAACTGGTGGGCCTCAACAGGGCATTGTTTCCTCTAAGTGGTGCCCATTGATAGCCAGAAAGCCACGTTTGTTTTTAGTCTCTGACGGGTGGAGCTCATTTTAAAAGGCTTAATGGTGCATTTAACCAGTCCAAAACACTGTGTTTTGGAGCGCTCCTTGCACCATTGGCTCGGGCCTGTCTTCCTGCTTCCTAAATGGCCTATAAACAATAATAAAATGCTAATCATGTGTGAATGGCCAACACCGGTGGGCATGCATGTATCGTCGAGCCCTAGGCTCTTCTGAATGCCTGCTGTGACAAATCAAGATCCAGAAAACGAGGGCATTTGACTGCCACCGTGTCTGCTTCCTGGCCAGTTCCCCACCTCTCCACTCGCTTTGTCATAAAAAACCTGGATAGCCTTCATAAAGTGCATTTCTCATGCTATTGTTCAGCTAATCATATCCTCTCCAACAATTTCAGGATGTGACAAGATAAGATAGGGAATATTAATGGCATATCGCCTCATCTCAAATTATGAAAATGTGTGGATGGGTGGGGGGGAGGGCATCTAGGGAGGAAATAGAAATCAATTTGTAGCGCTTCCATTTTGTGTATTGCCTTGAAAAGAAAACAGTAATTTTCCATGTTATCTACCTCAAATCCTATTAGAATCAGGTTAATTTAGTGGCACCAATTTCAAAACGTTATCATGTCATCCTATCAGCTGATGTCTTTGAGTGCTCTCTGTTTGTGAGGTGTAAACGTTCAAATTTAATATCATGTCAGATACCGTATCTGACTGATGCATGATCTTCGATATCACTTGCAGAATGGTGAATGCAGGAAGACCACTTTAATTAAAGTCTCAATTGTAATAAGTTTGCTATGCGGTTTGAATGACCTTTGAATAAAGCGAATGTTTCTGTACTGACAACAACAATCCTTGCTTCCATATTGTTACATGTGTTTAGCATTCAGCTCTGAGCCTGACCTTATATGCCCTGTGTTTTTTTTTTTTCTTTTCTTCTTAATATTCACATCTCTCTATTTTACATCTTTCTATGAGGGCTACGTTATATAAAATGTACTTAATAAGAAATTCCAACTCAAAGTGTACACTCTAGAAAGGCACAATATAATATATATTCTTTCTAGTAACTAACATGAATGCTCTGAATGATTAGGTTATTAAAATGTTTTGCGAGTTTCAAATGTTTCACCCCTCGTGAAGAGCGCTGGATCTGCATGCTCATAATTTACCACTATAGATCCTGAATTCATGAATATGAATGTCTTCCTCAAGAGCTGGCCCCTATTGTTGTGGAAGAAATCAAGGACTCTTGCCTTATTTCAGCACAGAGGTGTATCAAGGATGCACAGCCGCATCTTACCTTAAATAAGGGTCTCTGTTTACACCTTCAAAGCAGTGGAAAAAGAAGCTCTCTCCGAGTTTCTTTTCCTCTCCCCCCTGATTGTCTGCCAGCTTGATTCGCTTGGATTCTTAAATGATAGGCTCATACAGAGTCCCAGACTTTGTTTACGCGGGCTGCGCATTGGTTGGCTGTCTCCTTAAGCGTGAGGAGATATGCAAGAGCAATCAAATATTTCTATGTCTTGTATAAATGACGGTGGATGGGAGAGGAAGTTTGAATTTTTCACTCCTCATTTGTGGTTCAATTGCCAGAGTGTGTATTGCCTGTTTTTCCGGAAAGAAAATAGATGGCTTTGTCACTCAGTATGCATAAACTGTTGGTCTGTTTGTTGTACGCTGTCAACGGAAATGATAGCAATTCTATTTGTCTTATGAGAAAGACATTGTTACAAAGTCTGAATAGCGGTTTTCATGAAAGGGATTGTTTGTCCATTCTGAAGTTATTTTCGTCAGACATTATATGACATATCCCCATGAACCCTTTAAAATGCTGAAACCCCTGTCACAATGTGATATGTTAAGAGGAAAGCAGGGAAGGAACTTGACATATTTTGGAGACATACACCTGCGTTATTTCTGACAAAACTTATTTCTGGCAAAAACTTGGTGGTAATTATGAGACACTCGTCCAATACTAATAGTACATCTCAGAGATTACAATTTCTCTCTTTATCTGAAATGACAGACTGTCATGCATGCAGCTCGTCCACATCTTCCTTGCAGTCTTATATCATCTAGCACTTGAACCAAACATATATTTCCACCAAGGCGCGGGAGAATAGCATCCTCCGTTTGGCGCAGAGGAGGTGTGTCCCCTTCTATCTTCACGAGAGAGGGAGAGAGAAAGAGGGGGGGAAGAGAGAGAGAGAGAGAGAGAGAGAGAGAGAGAGAGAGAGAGAGAGAGAGTACCTCTCCTTTGTTCACTCCCCTCTCTAACTGGTAGTGTTTGACTTCCCCCAGCCAGGAGTGGGTAATTCTGGAGCCCTGTGTGAGGTTGTTAGATCACTGAGGCCCAAGACAGCACCATTCTTTGCAGACCCTTGACAGCAAATATGTGGTAATGATATTGTCTCCTGCTGGGTAATAACACACAATTCAGACTGCCACATACTGCAGTCGCCGGGGAAAAAATGGAGGGGAGAGAAAAAAAGAATTACACTGAAGTAGTGGAGGAAAATGACCGGAGAAATGTCTTCAACCTGAAGTGCTATATTGAAAAAATTCACTCCTGCAGGACACTGCGGTGGGAACGACTGTTTTATTCCCCTTTTCTCAGAGTGATGTGGCACAGAGCGGCAACTGCTATCTGTCAGAGGTGGTTTCCATGCAAATGTCCATTCCGGGGCAGTTTGGTTTGCTTTAATGATCATTGTGTTTTTTACATGGGCATTTTAAGCAGCCCAGTACCTGAATGCTAAATACGGGGCTAAGCCAGGCTGGCTGTTTAACAAAAGCCACGGCTTCAAATGACTAAAGCCCTTTGTGTCCATATAACTCACTGCATAGTTAGTGTTTAGTATAAACAGCATTTTCCTACTATGGAGACCTTCCATTGTTAACCAGACCACACTGGCAGCTTCAACCTTGACCTTTGTGTTGCTCCACTTGGTACTCGGCTTGTAACTGTCAACACCATCCATCACTGGCCAAACAGGAGCTGGGATGGGGGCCAGTGCCCCTGCTGTACTGTGAAATTGTGGCATGTGATCCTTAATGTGCGTGAAGTAGACAAGGCCCTGACACAATGCATCAAGCGTCAGGGGGGCTCCTCTGTGCTAGTCTATTAGCCTCCTGCTGTGCCCCTGGCTGCCTGGATGTATTCCTAGGGATAAGTTGGAATAATAGTGTTATGTCTGCATGCCTCCAAGACACTGGCCTTAGCCTTGTCTGTCAATCAAAACCAGACCTGACCAGTTAGACAGGGTGGGAAGTCCAGCAAACCACTTATAACACTATTTAGACCAGTTAAAAATAGATTGTTTTAAAGAAGAAAAATTGCAAGTTGGAGGGTATTTTGGCATTCTTAGCTCTTACATCCCCAAAAATAATCTCTGGTCTCCTCTGCTAGTGTCCATGATCTTAGATACAGAGCTTGCATCTCTGAGAGAGACAGCCAGATAAAGATAAAGAGAGTGACTCCTTCTCCTTATTCATACATTTGACTGCCCGAGCAGCATTGTGCAATGGGCTAAAATAAATGAGAGCACCATGTAAAAAGGTAGCCTTGATACCGCGCGACTGGGTGCAAAAAGGGAGGCACACTGAAACGGAAGAATTCATCTTTTTCTATCAGCCCCCTCCGCTCATGAGTTGAACCAGGTATTCAAATGGGTTCAATCTCAGCCGCTCAGATTTGCATAACACAGACAGATGAACTCGAGTGATTGAATTGGGCTGGGTGGATTGAAAAAACAGAAAAGAAAATGAATTTCCAAGCGAATTAGGGAAAGTCGGAGACAGCAAAGGGTACATTATTTATTTTTCACACTGGAATAATTACGGAATTAACCTTTCCTTCCAATGTGACAGCCCTCTAAACCCTCTTTATCACACTGAATTTGATGTATTGGACTCTTTCGGAAAAAACTTGACTCTTTTGTCAAAAAAAAAAAAAAACAGTATTACCTATTATCGCCGCCACACCTGTGTCTGTTCCACCATTGGTCCGAGTTGGTCAGCTGATCCGCATCGGCTGGCTAAGCTCCACCGGGATGTTGTGTTTTGTTGTCCATCAGTGATGTAACACTAATGCCGTGCAACTTCCCTGTGACTGGCAGTGACCACTATAGAGTCACAACACTGCAGGAGGGGAAAAAGCAATTTCATGGTTCACTCTGTGGTTAATGTGCTGCTGTAATCTTTAGAGAGGCTTGTCTTTTTTGTTTAAGTTTCACAGAATAAAGGCTTGGACTATCGTACGCCCAGGCCAATTAATCACTGCACTAAAAGGTGGCGGGAAGCCATCCACTGGGAATGGCCCATGGTGAAAGTGAGTGTCTGTTTGTGTATGTGTGTGGTTGAGCGAATAAGTTCTTTCGAAAGGAGTCAGTGTTTCATTTTGTTGGTGTGTGTGCTGACCTCAGCTGGCGTGTATATATTTACCTGACTGTGCAGTACGTGCTTTTTTGAGGAGGGGGGTGCACTTTATCGAGTGTACCTGTTCTGTGTGTGTGTGCGTGTTTGCGTGCTGTGCTCGCAGTCAGGTAAGCTTCTCTAATTGCTGCGAGGTGCATTAGCACTCAGCCACCTCTCTCCCTCTCTCTCCCTCTCTCTCTCCCTGTGTCTTTGTTTTTCCTCTCAGTGCCAGTCTGCGGGCCAGAAGACAATCAGACCAGAAGGGTCATTTTCTGCAAGAGCTCACCTCCCTCCTCCAAGCCTCGCCGCTGACAGGCTCACGCTCGGCAGGAACCCTAAATTAACACTTGACGTCTGCGAGGCTCAGCCCTGATGAGGCCGCGGAGAGACAAAATGTCAGAAAACAAACACTCCATCATTTTTGCTTCATTTCCCCCGCCGTTGGTGAAACACACTCACCTGGAGAGCTTGAGAGGGCTGCGGTGACATTCACCCCCCCTATCTGTTGCTGTGGATCAGCCCTGGTGCCTATGGGCCAAGGTGAGAAGTTGAGACCAAATAGGAATGCAGGGATGCTGCAGAGGAGCTGGAAATGAAGTCATCGTTTGTAAGAGCTGAATTGTTTGACACCTGTTGGGTTTAGATCAATTATCTGAAATGCTTTTTCTTTTTATTTCAACACAAGACAGAATCATAAATATGAATCTAATTTTGTTTTTGAAATTTATTCTCAAAAAAAAAAAAAATCACTTCTTTACTTCCCTGCATTTGGATTGCATTCACCTCCATTCTGCCATTACAAAGTAAATGATTTGTTTTCCTGAGCGCATCAACAACAACCCTTGTAATTATTCCTCACTGGGGATGTGCACAACACTAGGACTCGAAGCTGTAGAGTAGTATGATACTATTTGAAGCCTACTTCAAACACAGTGCCCCCAGTGAGTTACGATAGCGCCAGTGTCTATTTTATTATTTGCTTTATCTCTTTGTTGCGTGAGAGTTTATTTGTTTACATGAGAGGGATTGGGAGGTTTGGTGATCTGAGCAAATTGCAGCAGAAAGTACTTCAGATGGGAATGACTGTAATTAGCATGCTCTTAAATGTGGAACGCTCTCCTAATGTTTTTGTTTACGTGGGGCAGCTGATCTGTGACTGGGTGCGGGGGCGGCCCACAGGCAGGTTAAAATCACTTGTCATGCCAGAGATCATCATTATGAGCTTACAATTGGTCAGTGTTGAGGAACAATCAACGCAGCGCCAGGTAGGCACTCTACAACCAGTCTATGCTGTGAGATTCTGGGTGTAATTTTGTATTTATAGTTGTGTTTTCCAGAGTGGATAATTTCAAAACACAAGTGCATTTATGTGTGTATGTTTGTATGTGGCTATGCTCATGTTTTGGCTCATATTTTTTTTTCTTTCTATAATGCCTACTGAACTGCCTTTTCTTAATCTCTGCATCTACACTGAAGCACATGTTCCATGACACTCATTAAGAACCAATTAAGAATTTGCTGGTGTGCCCAGTTATTCAGTCAGTGATTATATTTCACTGGAGGATAATATCCAAGTAAATTAAGATTTCGATTTAATTCAGCCCTGGTTGTCGCTGCATCTCCATTTCACATCATGGAACAATTGAGATCTTATCATGGATTAAAGTGGGGGATATTACACCTAATTTAAAATATGCACATCTACAACTGCACGCACAGCTTAAGCATCATCCGCCATGATACTGTGGAGAGAAAAAAAAAAAAAGCGAAACAATTAAGCACCTTATGCACAAAACTCAAAAGGCTGTGAGATACAATTCATCAAATTGGCAGAGCAATTCAGGGCGGAAATGCTGCCTTAAAGAGTTCTTGAGAAAGATGAAGGGAGGCAGCTGAAGAGAAGGGGAAACGAAAAGGAGCAAAGAGGACACAGGAAGTTGGGAAACATGCAAAGGGGCTGCCTTGGTAGTCAGGTGACAGTGTGACAAAGTTGTGCTTGTTTAAAATGGAAATCTTCCCAGACTTCCTCCCTCTTGCCCTCGCTCCCTCCCTCCACCCCCCTGGAGCCCATTGCAAACGCTAAGCTCCGGCATCTGAAGTGGCAACACTTGAGATGGTGAAAGTGACAACATCTTAACATAAGCTGAGGGGCTAAAGTGAAAGTCAGTGCGAACCCCCAACCAACCTCTCTTTTACACCCACATCTTTCACCCCTACTCTGTCATCCTTCATACACCAACCCCTCCCAACCCCACTCTGAGGCTGCTTGGACATCCAACTTGCCTTCCATGTGCATAAGTTGCCGGTGGAGAGCAGGGATGAGATTCAAAAACTGAAAATAAAAGGTGAAAAAGTTAAGTAGAAAGGAGGGATCTCTCTTTCCGTCTCCTTGCTTTCTACATTTCACTGTGATCGTTGGTCCTCCCTTCCACTTCCAGTCACAGGTGCCTCCAAACAGAACTGGAAGCATGTAATCCGCCCAAATCCAGCCTCTTCCGAGGAGTGTAAAACCAGGAATGTTCTGTGGGGGTCACTGGATTAGACAGAATTCATGGTGGTAGCTTGGCTTGAGAGGCGGAATTAGCGGAGTAGGGAAAAAGGGAGAGGAGACTGAACTGGTTTTGTATTAAAATGAGCTTACCAGGTGGTCTCCCTCCCAAAAGTGGACACAGTGTGTCAAGTAATCTGAAAAGCCCCAGGGTGTTTGTTGCTCATTGGCCAGAGGCCTGGTAAAAAGAGAGAGCGAGGGACTGAGAGAAAGCGAGAAAAAGAAGGGGGGGGTTGGCTGGCTAGGGAGGTGGCACTGATGTGGCCATTGGGGCCTCAGTGAAATGTCTGTCAGGCTTGGTTTACCACAACCACAGCAGTGATTAGGCCCCTTTTGATGACAGGTTTAGTTTTCTGTCCATTGGCAAGAAAGTGAGAATGGACAAGAGGGAGGGGTAGGGGAGCGGGTTTGGGTTGCATTGCGAGACTTTGGGGGTGGGCATTTACGCACTGTTGCAGGAAAACGGGAGGGGTGGAAATGGGGAGGGGGGGGGGGGGGGGGTGTATATTAATGTCTTGCACCAGGGAGCTCCTACGTAATTTCCCAGCGGGTCGTGGGGTCAGGTTTGTATTTAGTTAGTGGTAATGATCTCGTTAGGGATCTGAATGGACCACCGTCTAAGCCCATTGAGGACAGCGAGTGTGCCTCCCCATCCCCCACCTCTGCCTGCCTTGTGTGGGCTTACACAGCCCGTGAACTGTGATTAATGGACTTCCAGGGCTTAATAACTTGCAAAACAGTATTAAACAAGGGAGGCCCCGGGACAATCGGAGAGGCTACCCAGGCGGAGTAGGAGGTGGCTGTAAACAGTGCCCAGCAACAATTGCAATGCATGGAATTAATTGAGATGGGCCACTCACAATGCTACAGCTGGCTAGTGGCAGGGAGCCAGGCCTGGGAGAAAGCTTCAGTGGCGCTTCCAGGTGGCCCAGACCAGGCCAGGCCTTTTCAGTTTTGTAAGTGTTAAAAAATAGAACAGGAGAAAGGCTACATTTGTGATGGGGAGACAGTGAGAGGAAGCCATTGAGCAGAGACAAGAAAGAGATTAAAGAGCACAGAGAGTGATAAGCAGATAATAGGGGGACACATTCAATGGAACAAGTAATCCTTGACACGCAAGCACAAATATGAAGCCTTTTGTCTCTTGTGTCTAATTCAAGCCAGAATGCGTAAAAGTGGCAAAGCAAGAATAGTGATCCACATTAACACAGTACACAGAGACAGATAAAACACACTCATGTGTCCAAGTGCACACATACACAAACATTTCATACCACCCCCCCATCCCCCCCCCACATATTCTTTTTTTCCCACCCTTGTGCCCTCTTGTCTGGAAACAAATGATCCCAGCGTGGAGTCATGAGTACTGATGTGTTCAGACCACCCTCCTCTCTGTCACAGAGCTCGTCTTTTCTCCCAGGCATCTGTGTGCATTTTATGCCGGTATAATGCATCTCAAATTTGTAAATACAAGCAATGGGCCGATTGTGTCCTGGGGAAAGCACTTTTTAATGGACACGAG
Organism: Pagrus major; assembly: GCF_040436345.1. Lineage (NCBI taxonomy): Eukaryota > Metazoa > Chordata > Actinopteri > Spariformes > Sparidae > Pagrus > Pagrus major. Next base: position 26,055,896 of record NC_133230.1, on the reverse strand, counting down.
AACTACATTGATCTATATTGTTAGAATGCTTCAGTTGAACCAATGGAATTTTAATTAACTAGTTTGTGGTCAGTGACAGTTCGCATTTTTGAAATACATTTCTGTAAATACATTTAAAATGTTTTCTTGTCCAGAAAATAATTTGCGGAAGTGTGTTCGAAAATGAATACCACCAGGGATAAGAGTGATTGTTGAGACAAACACAATGCCAGCATGATTTTAGCAACTGCAGAAAACAGACACTGGCATGAAACTGCGCGATGTGCCTTCAATTATAGGTAATTATGAAACAATTTGGAAAGCATTTGATTAAAACATGAACAGGTAGTTTCTCCCATCATGAGGTATGTGAGATAAATGTTTTTGTTGAACACAATGTAATCATTGTTTTTATCCCTGCACTCCTAAAAATATAGTTGGTGACAATATCGTATTGGAAAAATAACATCATGTTGAAATATATTCAATATTAAAGGGGCACTATGTAGTTTTAGAGAAGAAATTCAAACACAGAATATTGATATTTACAATTTAAATGAGGTAATAATACAAATTCAGTATTTATTTTTTCCAAAACTGAATAAATAAGCTGTTCTCAGAGGAAAAGAAGGAGCCCAGAACACTGATTGAAGCTAGAAAGGTAGCAAGTTCCGACAAATATAAACAAAGGAAAACATTATGAAACTGTGTTGTCCTTTAGGTCAGTTTGTTTACTCAGTTTATTCAGTCATGAAAACAATGAGAGTTTGCATATTGAGTTTGTTTATGCATTAAAAAAAAAATCAGTCAATGAAGATCTTTCTCTTCTGATTAAAATATCTTCCCCAAAACTACATAGTGCACCTTTAAGTAATACAGACGAATGAGCAACTGCTTTCCTATATATTGTCTTGCCTCAGTGAGAGCAATCTAAATTATCCACAATAAGAATAGAAAGTAGAGTTTTGGTTATGTAAGAGGAAAAAAATGAATTATTTCAAGGCAAAAAAAAAGCAGCAATAGAGGAAGCTTAGCTGCTTCTGCTGTTTGACATTCACTCCAGTGGGTTTGGTGACTCATCTCCAAATGAGTGACACTGGGGTCATCCTAATCTGCTTTTCTTGCAGATCAGAGATGAGCTGGACAAAAGCTCACTTTCCCATTCACTCTGCTGTAGAGGTCCAAGATGTCTGCAAAGTATTTACCCAAACCCTTTTCTTAATCAGTGGCTGAGAGGTTATTCACCAGCACAGTCTGATGCTCCTTCGAGGTTTATGACATATGTTTGTGTGTGTGTGTGTCTGTGTATGCATGAGATGAATGTGAAAGAAAGTTAACATTTTTATGAGCCATTCGACAGCAGAAATTGATGAAACAACACACAAATTAATCCGAATTTAGATATTAATAAAGATATTAATTTTAGATCAAGCCATAATGTATCGCAAAATTATGACATTTAATACGTGTGTGGGGGAATACATACTGTTGCATTATCTCCCTATCTCCCTCTCCCACCTCACAGCTGTCTCCCGCACTCCCCCGCCCTGCTCGCCCTCTCTTGCATCAGGGTGTGGGTGCAGCGGGTGCAGTTGGGGCCTTGGCCCTGACGAGGCCGAGAAGGGATCCACTGCTGTGCTAAGCCTCAGGCTCCCTGCTCCCTCCCCACCTCCTCACATCATGAATAATGGAAGAGAGAAATACATTTATCTTTTAATAGCCCCGGCCCCCTGGCTGAGACTGTTCAGTCTGGCCCAAACCGCCACAGCATAGGGCTGAGGTTTCTGAACACCCCACCCCACACACACACTACTATACCACCCCACCCGTGATTGTCTCTGCTCCTTTTGAAGTTGGGCGCTTCTTAGTGTCCTAGAGATGGGTAATCAGGCTTGATTTTGGAAGGGTCAGGCCATCTTTTGAAGGGGCGGTCATCCCCAAGTTCGACAGAGGAGGGCTACGCTCGTGGTCTGTGTAAGAATTACTGTAATTTCATCAGACGTATTCACTGCCCGGGATTGAATTTGATAGAGTCAGAAACGTAGATGACGAGAGCATCGCAGTCGTGCTACGAACACTGGAGCAGGATTGTGTAAGAAGCAGCAGTGAGATAATTGTGAGGCAGAAAAATGTGCTTGCTTGTATTCAACTTTTCTGCTGGAAATAGGGGTCTGTTATTGATTCATATGTGAAGCACTGAGATTATAAAATAAGATTAATAAATAAAAATATCCAAGATTGGATTATTTAGGGCTGTGCAGCTCATCCAGTATTTCATGATTTGTCAAATATTTCTCTTTTTAAAACTCTTATAAATGTTATAATGGTGAGTTTTTACAGCGAACACAAATGCACACACAGACACAAACAGTTCAAACAAACCTAATACAGTTCACATAATCACCATTAATACCTAAACTAGAGCATGAAACAAAGACACTGTCCATCTCTGTTGTCACTAGTTCTAATAAGATACGATGATTTCAAATGAGCCAGGCCCTTAATGCACTTCGTATCGGCGCACCATAATGTGGGAATCACACCGTCTTTCTCTATTTAACTAGGATCAGGAGGATTTTGGGCCAGCCTCCTCGTCCTCATTGCTCACACATATGTGTGTGCAGGCTCTGGGGAAGGCAAGTTGTAGCTGGACACCTTAACCCTCTGTTTGTCAACGCTGATTTAAGGCTCAAACAGCCCTCGCTGTGACACCTGCAATAAAACAAACAGGAGAGGGGCTGAACCAGGGACTGAACCAGCCTGCAGTGGCTGCGGCAGTGATTTGACGCTGAATTTGTACAGCTGAGGAGATTTTATAAAGTGTTGTAAAGAGTTTACAAAACAATTATGCACACAATAATTAGTTGTTTTTGCTTTAGCACCTCATGAGTGTTTGTCTACCTGAAGTAATAATTTAACAGTGTTTACACAAATGATGTTTTTCATACCAGTAAGGTATCACTAAGCTTTTGCAGCATTTATTTAATAAAATAGTATTTTTTTTTATTACAGGGCATTTTTATTTAAAAAATGCAGAAAGTTACAAATGTCACTTTTGTGTGTAAGAGCCTTTTATTTTGAAAACTGTCTTGAATCAAATAGTAGAATGTTTCTGTGTAAACATAATTTTAAAAGGGTTTTATTGTGTCTATAATATAACATTTTAGGGATTGGTGATATTAATGTACAAGTTCATGCCATGTGTAAATTAAAGATACATTTTTATACTGAAACAATTAAACTGCATTTCCTCATGGCTTACAGGCAATAATTACTTTCATCACAAGGTTTTTTAAATGTAACTTTTTAGGTTTGTTGGTGCAATATTCATATGTAGGAGAATTGTACAATTTGAGAGATTTTTATGTCAGATATTTTATGTCATTAACTTGTGATCAGATTGTCACAATACTGAAAAATACTGGGAACAAAACACACTCGAGAAACACTGAAGCTGACATCACTTTTTCAGCCAACAATAACAAGTTCAAGCACACACTTCTTCCCAACATGCCCCCTCTCCTCCCCCTCTCCTAACACACACACACACACGCACACACACACACCTAAATCTCTTTTCTCCATGTCAACACACACACACACACAAACACACACACACACACACAAACCCATGCAGCACCAAACCCCTCTTACCCACCACTCCCCTGCACCCAAAGCCTTGAAGCAGCCCCGGGCTTGTGTAGTCATGCGTCAGTTGCCCGGCGTTAGGGATGAGGCCTTGCTAGCCATGGCTGTAGCTGGGTCCTAGCCAGCAACTCCTCAGCTCCCTGCTCTGCTCTATGGACGGCAGAGAAGCTGAAAGCACCATTTATCATCACTTGTGTGGGCAGCATCACCACGGCAACGCTCGGGCTGGCAAATGCCACTGCTGTGAATACTAATGAGGCTCTTGGCAGGCCTGTGTTGGCGTCAATGGGGCCAGGGTTGTACTCTACGTGTATGTGTGTTAGTGTGTGCATGTGTGCGAGCGGGTGCTGGGCTCTAGGAGGGCTACAGTAGAGGTAAACAGTCCAAAGGAAATCAATTAAGTGTTTCCACAGTGTTTGGCAAGCGCTCTAATCTTCAGCGCCACATTTTAAAATAAGGGCGGAATCTGCCTTTAATACCTCCTCCGCTTTCTGCATGACAATAAACAAGCAGGCAACAATAAACAGCCGAGCACAGCCAAGCTTGACTAAGTCCTCCAGTCTCTACTTTGAGTAAACACAAGTGAAGTCATTATTCCAGAGTTCTTTCAGCTTTCTTTCTTCCCCATGCACTATGTCTCTTCTTACAACTGAACATTGTATCATGAAACTAAACAACTGCAATTATTTCCTCAAGGTTTCATATTTTATCAACGTAAATTTGATTAGTAAAATAATTTCGATGATTTAAAGTTGTGCAGCCCTGAGTGGAGGTTGCAAGGCATTTGAGCTAATGTAATGAAGCATCAGCAGTGCGCTGACATGAATTAGGGCACACCTGCCTTTCTGCTACTGACACTAGCTTTTAGTTTCAGCGGGGCCTTCACACTGTCACCTGTCAGAGACACTCTCACTCTCCCCCCCTCTGTTTCTCTGTGACTCTTATGTTAGAGTGATGCTGTGAATAAATTGGGCTGGAGCATGCCTGCTCTGCTCTTTATTGATTCAGGCACTCTGATTGAGCAGGGATCTAATCAATTCTTCAGTGGTAGTGAGACGCCAGAGTAAAATTATTCTTAGGCAAACCCTTCAAACGACTTGTCATTAATTTGCCTCTTTACTGGCACTTGTTTGCTGGGAACGAGATGCGTTTTGGGCTGTCTCTGTCTATTAGCAGGGTTGTGCTCCTGGGATTTTCATGGGCTGCTAAGCTTAGGGGGGCGAGAGAGAATGTGTGTGTTTGTGTTTTGTGTACAAATCTGTTTATGCGTATGTGGGCGCGGGGTGATTGGGCACACTATGCTTGCTCATCCTTACAGAGTGACTTATTAGTGCTAATTGGGAAGGACAGTTCAAACAAGCACAGAGGAGTGGTTGTCACACAAGCGTGACATGAGTGTAGAGAGGCAGGCAGTGCCGGGTGCTCTTCCCAGTTTCAGCCCACCCTTTTCCCCCAAACCCAGCCCTCCCTGTGTCTCCTCCTCCCCAGACCCCCCCTCATGCTGGTTGTCCCCGGCCCCCCGGCCTGGCCCCGCAGAGTGGCCACAGAGTGGGCTCTTTGTCTGGACACGGCCATTAGCAGTCAGCGGACTTCAGAAATGTGAGCAGGACAAGGCAGTGGACAGAGGCGCAGACAGAAACATGGCTGTCTGAGACACTTAGGAAGTCAACAGCTGACGGAAGGGCCAACACAAAGGAGGAGCTGCTGAAGCATGGGGAGCGTGATCTGCATAGAATATAGACCTCCCTCCCTTTGCTTGTGCACTTCATGGCGAGCACGCGCAAACAGCTACACGAACACAGGCACACACACACACACACATAAACAGGCCTGATATGTGACTGAAGACACACACAGACACACAAGGCTACACGCAGATGTGAATGTGCTACATCAGTGCCTCCATTAGCTGGTGCAGAAGATGCACTGACACCACAATATGATTGGAAAGGCATTCCCTCTGCCCTGAACCCTCTAGTTAATGACGAATCAACCGGTGGTGCATAGACACTAAGACCTCTTCCTGGAAAATGCTCCGTACTTCTATTTAGCACAGTTTTTGCTAAAAGATGCTAATTCCAATGATTATTTAGTACCATAATAGCTGCAATTATATTCTGCGCAAACTGATATAAGGTATAAGCACCAATTAGTAACTGGTCATTATCTTAAGCATTTGGTGCAGGGAGAGTGAAGTAATAGGCAACCATTCAGTAACCCTTGCTCAGAAAAATGACTGCATAGTGCCTCGGTAATTAGTGGAGCTTGTTTGCCTTTAGTCTTGAAAGTGGGTTGTATATTCACTAACCTGCATTACTGCTCATTGCTTGCAGTCACATTTCGCTATTATGCAGACAGCCTTGCTATTAATGGGTAGCATGAGGACAGTGCCGTATTTTAATGATTCTCTATTTGGTTATGACAAGAGGGCGCTTTCAATGAAGTAGTCTTTTCTCTGGAAATACTGAGCGTTTTCATATACCTGTAGAGTTGCTGTGTAACACATTTTTTTTTTAGCTCTTTCAGAAATAGACCCAAGTGATGAAACCAAATATAGGAATGAAAATGGCAACAAAGTGCTCCAAATAAGCCAAATTTCCATACAAACACGCGTTTAATGCCTAGCTGCAAGACGGCGGTTTCATGACAATAATAATGGAAAATTCTGGAATAAATAAAAAGCACTGTGTTCAAATGGTATATAACGGTGATGGCCTGGGCTCTGTGCTGCATGTGTGTGTGTGTGTGCTTTCTCAAAGCCACGCCAGCGAGGATCACAAGAGCTGTATCAAAGCACTCGGCCACCATGCGAAATGTCTTCTCGCAGCAGGAGGTTGTGGGATTGTTGTCGGCATCCCAACTCTCTTTGAATGTCAGCCTCACTAACAGGGCAGTTGGCCTACACGGCACTGCTGACAACACAGCCACACTTTCAACTTTTATTCTTTAATTTTTCCCCCCTTTTTCGCCCAGGCACAGCGCCTCTCAATGGCAAAGAAGATGACAGACACAGAGACTATTCTGAAATGCATTCACTCCACCCTTGCGGAAGAGACACGTAGTATATGTAGTTTGACATGTGTTGGGGTGAACATCGGGCCAACGTGCATTATTTAAGTTGACGAGGGATTTTTTTTTGTGCGTGGCGACACAAACAGGACTTGTGGAACATGCAGCCCAATACGCCGCTGAGTATCCTCACAGCTGAACATAACAGCTTTTCACATAAATCAAGCGCACCCCCAACACACTGGGCCTGCCTAATAGATGTTTAACTAAACCCCCTCATTTCAAACAGTTTGACCCTGGTCCGCTAAAACACAATGTGAGAACTCCCCGAGGATTAGGCCCTGACCTCACAGGGAATGGAGGGAATGGCCCACACTGGCTATAAAGGAGCCTGCCATTGTGCTGTCCAGGCATGGGGGAGGACAGTGTGAGGGAGATACATGCCAGTGGGTGGAGATAGCCTTGTTGTAACGACATCTTGATGGAGCATCTTTCCCACCCACCGGAGCAGCACCGGCTCTGTATGTATTTTAATGAGGCTTTGTGTCTGCCCACATATAGCCCCTCCACTGACAGGGAACGTGTTAGCAACATGCTCACCCTTTGTCACAGCACCCAATCACATAATCGACTGGTCGGCTAGATTTATTCTCTCCACAGTGTGTGTGTGTGTGTGTCCATATGTGCAGGGATGTAAATAGTAAGAGTGACCTTTTACAGACCCTGCAGCGCATAGTTGGCATCGGCTGTAAAGCTGCTGGGGTGAAACTACAAAATCCATGGAGTTTTTTGTGAGTGCCTTTACAGACCCCTGCATGCGTTTATATGTGTGTGCACAGAGCCTAAATAGGAAACTTCAAACTTTAACAAATCTATAATTTTTAAGGGTCACTGTGATGACAGTAGTACTTTGCAAATGCTTGTCCTGAAGATGAATTTGCCTTTCATTTTGTGAGATCAAAATAATAATTTTTACTTTTGAAGCACAATCTTTTCATTCCAAAGTGCCCCTATTGAGAACACGGTGAATGCGTTCATCATGTTGGGGGGTGGGTGGGTGGGTGGTTGAGTGGGGGGGGTGTAATTTTATTTTCTTAAGCGGGGATATGGCAGGGCTAGAGGATCCAATTGTGTGCAGGGATGCAATTCAGATTTTATTTTCTTAGTTACTGACCTTGATCGGGGAACTGCAGGGTCAGAGCCTCTCCAGTCTCTTTTGTAGGCTCGAATAGAATGTTAATGAATTGGTGCACTGAATATTAAAATGCAGACCTGCTTTCGGCACCCAGTCAGACTGTTGTGGCACGTTGAGTGTTTTGGCGGCTGGACATGCAGAGTCTGCCTTGCAGTCTGCTGCTGACTGGAGAATGGGTGGGTGGGGATACCGGAGCCGTTCCATCCATTTGTAGCAGAGAATCTTTTCTTCCTCCCTGAAAAATACACCCAAATCTGAGCCACCAGGAGAGGGAGAGCGTGAATGAATTAAGGGTTTGGGGGGCTGGTGAAGGTAAACGTGTGATTTGTAGGTATGGCTAGTGGGTGGGTGTTGAGGAGTGTCACTTGGCCCACAATTGGGTTCTGTGTGATCCTGAAGGTACAGTACAATGGTCCATTTAGGGTGCACCCGGTGCCCCGGTCCTCTTCGCTGGCCCCGGAAGTGCTTCATTTTGTTCGGAGGACAGCTGCACGGCTCCGTTTGTCTCCCCCTGCCTTTTGATTGGCCTGGCATGCTTGAGAGGGGCATGAGTACTGATTGTTTCGAACAGAGCCTGGCATCCTATCAGCTGGGAGGATTGTTTATTGCGGGTGAGGCAGGACAAAGTCAACAAAGAGAGCCAGGAGCCAACAGTGGCTCTGGAAACGTCCAGGAACAGTCTTCAAAGCAAACGAGCATCTATACTGCACCTCCAAGCCTTCGTGAAGTATTACAAATAGTGACAGAATACTCATCTCTCTAGTGCCATCTCAATCAACGGCTTTTGTAGTCAAGAGTTAACCCTGCTGAGCCAGAATGGGCTCCATAACGTCAGCAACCATCCGAGGAGGGATCACATGTAGGGAAGAATGAATATTAAATGTTACATAAGGAGAGGTAGCCCATCACTGATTGGGGGGGGGGGGGGTGTCATGACGAGGGGTCACCATGTTCTCACCACACTCTTGAAGCATTTATCCCTACTGTCTGTATTCACATTTGAATCGGATGTGGCAGAGAATATGCTTGAATGATAGTAAGCAGCAATAAAAATGGATGTTTTCTTATGCATTATTTATCAAGGACATTTATCTGCCTATTTACAATAGAAAGCAACATTCTCCATATGCAAACTAGAGTGAGATAGAAAGAATGCAAAAATACAAAGTATGTTAAGAATGGTGAGCAAAACTAGAAGCAATGTGAACACACAACTGATTCAACACAAGCCCTGAGTTGAATAAATCTAATTACTAGTTAGCAGCTGCAGCTATGACTGTATCTATTTACCTGTGAAAGGAAGCAGCATATTTAATGCCATTTAACTGACAAGTTGAGCTGAGTTTCACCTTGCATTTGGCATCTAAATGGAAAAAAAGGGGTTATCCTTTTTGAGTTTGGCTGAATAGAGCACATCCCCAGAATTAATTTAGCCATGCCTATTTCTCTTTCACAGCCCTGCACTGAGTCCCTCTATACAAGGATGAGTGAGTTGTGGCCTTGTGCTAGCCTCCATCTCCCTGAAAGAGGAAAGGGAGAAAAGGCAGCAAATAAACAAAAACGCGTCTTGGAGTTGCTTTTCCTTGCCTCTCCATCCTACTCATTTTGAAGCAGCTGTGCAAAGAATGTCAAAAATTCAGAGTGTCCTCTTTTTATATACCTTTCTGTCAAGTATTTCTTTTTTCCCTCAGGTTCAGATGGAAACCAATGTCTGATGACACATCTGAGGTACTCTAAAACGACCCGGAGAGAAAGGGAGAGCAGGAGAAGTACAAAAAAAAGAGGAAGGAAATGGGTGTGTGTGTGTGTGTGTGTGTGTGTGTGTGTCTGCGAGTTTCCCTCTGTGCATCTCTGTGTGTGAATGACTGTTTTTGTGTGTGTGTGTGCGTTTGCGTCTGAAGATGGTGCAGATGTCCGTGCTGTGGCTGGTCTCACACACTGTTCAACATGCCACAAAAAGAAGGGATTTTCCCTCTTTGTTTCAGATTTCACAAGCCGTCCAAATGGGCACAGACATGCTTCCAAAATAAATAAATAAACGGATGTATCAGTGGCCAACATCTGCAGATTATGATTAGCATTTGGAAATTGCGTCCTTGAATGAGATTTGGATGTCAGTCTTCTTTTATGCGCGCGACTCCTATTCTGGGGAACTAGAGGGTACTGCTTTGTCCTTAAATTGGCTACAATTTGGAGGGAGAAAGAAATCCTCTTCTCTCTCTTCCCCTCTGCCCGTTATGATGTGCCGTCTGAACAAGAAAGAGACACTATTAATTGTGTTGAATATGAATAGCTGCATTTGGTTAACCAGTTTCAAAGGAAATTGGCCCAAAGGAACTTCTTTTCCTCTTCTTCCCCCTACTGTCTGTCCCTGCTTTTTCTTCTCCCTTTATCAAGATTTTTTCTTCCCTCTCTAATTTTACAGTGAGCGAGCTGGCTGCTTTAGTGCGGCTGCATTATCTTATGTATTCAGCTTTCAGCTCCTCTCCCTCTCCCGATGAGGCGAGGCTTAATTGGGCTCCGGCTTTAAAGTCTGTAGAGCTCTCCACTTGCTCATAGAAACACATTCAGGGGCTGCTCATTCACTTCGAGTATGTGTTAGATGTACAAATATTATTTACTTTTATACTCCAAATCAAAAGGCACACACTTCCTGCCTCTCTACACACAGTCCGTGCAGGAGAATTCACAGTTCAATTCACTTCAGGATATTTTTTTTTCAACCCCCCTCCTCCTTCGTCAACTGCATTACAAGAATATGCTGCTGCTTCACAACAAAAGTATTATTTAAAAGGACTGTTTCATTATGATGTAGTGGTATTGTTGATAAGAAAATATTAACATCCCTTTTAAAAGACAGTAATTATTACACTGCCTTGCGGTGGCACAGAAACTAGAGAAGCTGCCACATTTTAATTCTCTTAGTTTAATTGAGAATAAGAAGAAAATAAACTATTTTGACCTTTCGTGCAATTGACACAATGTGTCAAATTTGTGTTATATTTTTATTTTAAATGTCTAATTTTCATTCAAATTCTGAATAAAAACACAAACTATTTTAACAGAATATGTATCATGAAAGAATCCTTAAAACAAGTGAAATATATTATAGAGAAATCCAATCATCAGCAGAGCATATTCTTGAATTATTTTCTTGCCTTCATGTGGAAAAATTAAGCACACACACACACACACACACACACACACACAGGCACACACACAAAATAAAAATAGACACAGATGGCAGAAGTGGAAAATTAAGGTTTCACCTCTTGGAGAACAGGCGACGGGGACAGCTTTGTACACACACTCCTCCATTCCTCACAACTAAACAACCTGAGCAATTAGCTGCACCATTAGAGCCTGGAGAAGGGAAGAGGAGCTGTTAAGAGAAAAGGAGGAGAGAGAGAGAGAAGAACTCAGACACAGAGAAACTTGGTCGCTCTTGTTCTACAGCGCGGCCACTGCACTGTCATGTGTGGAGTGTCCCGGGCGCCGACGATTGCCGAGGCCATTTCAGGCAGGAGCTCATGAACTGCAGATGAACAATTTTGCACTTCCATCAGACCTGAGCTTACATACAAACTCCTCCTCATTAGTTTTTTGTCACTTGCTCGGGTGCCAGGCACAGGAATAAATGAGACCACTATCAGCTGCTGCCTTGATAAGCTGCCTTATCTCATTAGGTTCCACATCAAAGTTAATCAGAGATGGGAATAGTAATTGGCCAGCTAGACAATGCCACAGATCATGGGGCTTTTGTAGTGTATGTCATCTCCAAAACATCAGCAGGCTGGGGCTGGAAGATAGGGTGCATCTGTTGGAGAGAGAAGGAAAGAGGAGTGTGTGTAAGGGTGGGTGGGTGGGAGTGAAAGCTGGGAGTGAGTGTGCATGATGAAGAGCAGGGGGTGAGGGAGAGAGCGAGAGAGAAGGAGAGAGAGAGAGAGAGAGAGAGGAGATGAGAGGGGAAAGGAGTAATGGCAGAGGCATAACAAGCAAGCTGCTCAGAATTAATGAGCTTACTCAATAAGAAAAGAATAACCAATCAGTGTGTGTTGGGCAAATATAATTTGGGAATAATTGCTTGATTGCTTTTCTATAGTAGGCTGATTTGACCACACACAAGAACTGAGAATTAAGATGTCAAGACAAGAATTAATTTGGCAAGCGAGGGCACACAAATGTTCCTCTCGCTCCCCACTCAGGCGGCTTGGGAGGCAGCAGAGCCGCGAGTTGGAGCGCGCTAATGATGAAAACACAGTGGTAGATTGCGTATTCATTTCCCTGTCTCTGTTTTACATAAAGAGAGCCACGGCTAATGCCACAGATGTTGGGATATCATACAAAAAAAAAAAAACTGTGCGTATGCTAACACATTTAATTGGCATTTTTGCATATTCCACTCCATTGTTGATAGCTAGTTGCAGCTGATTGTTCAGTTTGTGTCCTCATTGATTTCAGTGTGTGTGGCTTTTTTTTGGAGGGGTAACTGTCTGGGGATAGTAATTGGTGTATTTTGACGCTTCCCACCCCCAAACAGTGCTTATTTCTGAAGTCTTCTCTCCTCACTCGATTGCCAATTCGTGGAGGCTTAGAGTGTGTCTTTCATTACTTGCTACCTGCTTTGAGAAATCAGTCTCGACCTCACTTACACACACTTGTGTGAGAGGCAATGAGGAAATGTTTTTGTCCTCTAACAAAGTGCCGGTGGTCAGAGTAACACATTAGAGAATAACCGACAGGGATACAGTGAAGAGAAGAGCAAAACAACACCCACCCTAGGACCCTAATGGCCAGCTGCACCCTGCTAATGATACACACACTCACGCATGTGCACACACATTCACACACGCAGCCCTGATGTTCCATTTCCATTACAGGCCACTGTATAGGGTCTCCCGATGTACACATGGCAGGAGCTTATTAATAGTAATCATGGGGCATGATGCAGGATAGAATCCAACATTAGCGCTACATTTGGAATGGATTCAGCCAACCCCCATTCAATTTGGATTTGAATAAGAAATATATCCCAACCTGACCACATGCATATGAATCGCCACATATATTTGCTCCCACATGTGTCTGGTACTTAGTTCCAATTAGGCTGAAAACACTACTGCTGTGACGGAGGCTGCTCACACCGTCTCAGTTATCACTTCTCTGCAGGTTCCACAGCTAAGGCTATTCATTTTTCAAATGTGTGTGTGTGTGTGTGTGTCAGCGTGTGTATGTCCGTGTGCATGTGTGCATTGACATTATTTGAGCAGTGAGGTAAGTAAAGGGAATAAATAAGCAGGCAGAGGTCCTGTCATGATGATGTTATTGCCGCCCTGGGTTTGCTTGCGGCATTATGAGGACAGGCACGCTGCCATATCCCTCACTGTCACATGCACACACACACACACACACACACACAAACACACACACTTGCACACATACACGTGCCTGCGTGCTGGGGATCTAGGGCACATGCTCTAGGTAAATTTGCTTTGATCTGCATTGCACCTAATTGAGTCACAGGCAATGTCTCTATTCCCACATCAAGGAATTTGAAAATGTTAGATTATTTCGCTTGGGGATTAAACCTAATTTTCGTGTGTTACGCATTAACCTATTAGGCTGCTTCATCTGCATTGCTAATGCCCCGGTGCAGACAGCTGTCACTGCCCTGGAAAAAAACATGATCATGCAATCCTTGAATGAGTGATCCCTGCACCGATTAGTGGCAGTGAACTTCGCTGAGCCCAAGTGATAAGGCTGCAAAATTCCCAAGTTGCCAATAGCTCCGAAAATTATCAGACTGTAGGCAAAGGAGAAATTGTGCCTTCCGGCTCAGGGGCTTCAATCCAGGGTTTGCCCAGATTGACATTATTTAAAGCTATGGAAATGGGCTCTGGCTATCTGGAGGATTGCTAGAATAAGAAATTTTCCAGCAACATTTATGAATACGCTGACAGGAGGGGATAGGGGCAAAATATATATATATATGCTGTGTGCATTCTCGAAAAAGCAATTTTAGGGTAATTTCATGATTTTATGATCTAATCTAGGTAAATAAATAAACAGATATGTGTGGAGGGAAAACCCATATGGCTGTAATATTCTTAAAGGACCTCAGCAATCTTCACTGAGAAGCTACTTTAACAGGAATCACTGTGTACTCTATGTGTGGACCAAGTGCATTGTTTTCTAACCTGATGCAGCAGAAATGGAAACAAAATCCCTTCAATCGCATCCTGTTGTTTAGCCAGGACATATTGGCAATGCAACATCTGTGCACGTGGTGGTACATGGAGATTGTATTATATTTGCTGGTCAGTAAAATGAATCCATGTTCTTAGTCGACTCAGCGTCGGTGCATATTTTGTAACATCACTGCAGTGATGCCTCCATAGTGGACAAACACACATACCGCTGGCACATCAGCCCTTTTCAGCATGCACAAGCACTTGTGCATTATGAATGTGGCCATTTTGCATAGCTTAACACAAGTGTGCACGCTGATCGACAAAAGCATTTTATGTGCAGTAGAAGATGCTCATAAACACGACACATGTATTCATCTGTCTTCGAGTGTGTGTGTGCGTCAGTGAATAGATGAGTGTGTTATCGCCACGTATGAAAATGTGTGCTGAACGTAGGGGTGGAACACTGCTCCTGAGTACCTATTCAAACGAACACAAACATCCATCGCTGGCCGGCCCCTCGTGCTTCCAGCCTCGGTGGGTGACACTGTAGTAGTCACGCACACGCTCCACCCAGGATGCATTTGTGGTGTTTTAATGAGAAGCAGAATATTAATCCTGTCCGGCCGTTTATTGTGTTTTATTTTTTTAATTATCTGTTTTTCACTTTTGTTTAAGCGCTATGTAAATGAGGCATATGCATGTGTGTGTGCGTGTGAGTCTCAGGGCTGTGTGAATGCGGTACTGGACACTTCAGCATGCCTAATGGATACAACTTCATTGGATATGGTCATTATCATGGATGTTCAAGAGCGAGGTGACCTCACATTATCACAATAGATCCCCTACTATTCTCATCCACTGTCTAATTATGTATGGGTGCTAGGCACGGTGCACTATACCCACAGTCTCCACCTTGCCAAGGCTGAATTGATTTTTATCATAGCTGGCAGACTGTTTTTGTCTGCTTGGTAAAAAAATCTGCGGCTTCGGATGAAACATCAGGCTAAATGCTGCAGTTCATGGTAACAGGTCAACTTTATTTAGTAATAAATAAAAACTGATATGTAAGACTAAGCCACAAAATTCTAGAAAGGATAAAAGCTTGTGTAGCACTAACTTTAGACATCGCCCATCAGTAACCCAGTGGCTGTTGCCTGAATGTGGGGAGTCGTGGAGCACAAAGGCTAATCAATGTCAGGGTGGAAGCGGAGAATCCCCTGGCCCACCCTATTTGACTTAACTGCTCCGTTTGTGCTCCTACTGATCCTGTGGTCTTTGTGTACATTGTAATGAGTGCTGACATAATCCTGCGGATTTTCCTGGAGGCCAAACCTTTGCCACCCCCATCAGGCCTGGGGTTTCTCCTCCGATCAGGAGGGCTGCCAGAGGGGGGAAAGACAGAACCACAATGCCCCCCGACCCCCATGAGACACTTACATTTAGGGATGGTTTGAAGCTCTCTGTGATTGAGCTAGTAACCCATTTTAATCCTATTAACACTAGCCAACAAAAGCTAAATCTGCTGCAGGACAGGCAGGGCTGGGGCACAGAGGCTGGGCCGAGGATAGAAAGTGGGGGCTGGGACCAGGGGGAGATATTGTGGAAGTATAAAAATTGTGTAGCAAAGGGAATAAAAAGATGCTGAATTGAAAAGCCTGCCCTTAAGGGGTACTTCTTTTTTTCAGGAAAAGAGATGTGGAAGGCAGGAAACAAAGGACAACAAGAAGAACACAAGGAAGAGACAGAAAAAAATCACAGACAAAAAGCTCCTTTGTGCCAAGTCAGCCTCAAAGAGGTGGACCACCAATAGTCACTGTCAAATACACACAAGGTTAACTCATTCAGCAAACATCCATCTTGGAGCTTGAAGGACATGTTATTGGCAGAATGGGGTAATAAATGTACAGCAAAGTGCAGCACAGGAAGCGAGTCCAGTGCCTTGTGGGTGTTGGTACCTTGAAGGCCGAGGAACAAAAACTGGGGAGACTCTCAATGCACCTTTGTTTTGGGTGCATCATGGGGCAGAGGGGCCAAGTATGCTGGTGGTCCTTGCCCTCGCCCCATCAGAGAGGGACGGGTTTTACACATCTAGTGTGGCAGCTTAAAACCCCCCATTGTAAGAAACAAGAGGGGAGTGACAGGGCCCATACAGACAGAAAGTGTTCTTTAGCCAAACAGGGCAGGATATGACTCTTTAAGGGGCAAGGGGGTGAATGAACAATAACTTGTGTGAAGAATGAAACCCTGTGTAAGGCACACTGATACTGCAATTCCTCACTAGGTGTCTTCAGTCATCCCTCATCGCTGTGCTCTGTGCTTGGACATATTCCCCCACTCTTGCCCTCCTTCACTGTTCCACTCCCCAGCTCCTTCTCCTCACGCCTCGTCTCTCATCAACATATCAATTTGTCATAATAGTGGCCTGATCCGGCAGCAAAAGATATATACATATATATATATATATATATATATATATATATATATATATATATATATATATATATATATATATATATATATGATTATAATTGTCAGTGTGGGGTCCAAGTGATGAGGTATGATATGTCATTACAGCAGCACGGGGTAGTCATTGACATGGGTCATTAGAGACAGGAGCCTTAACCAGAGAGGCGGCAGGCCATGAACCAAAACTCCAAGGGGAATAGCGGGCACCCCTGCTCATGGCTCCAACATCATTATTTAGACGCAACAACGTATAAAACCCTGCTTCTTCTGTGCCCCTTTCCCTGTGGAGTATCTCCAGTGCGGTCTGGGAAGTGTGCATAATCAGTGAAGTGAGACACGGGATTGGCTGACTGGTTGAGACAGACAGTGAGCTCCTGTGAACCTCCTGTGAGGTCTGCCCTTCTCTCTTCCCAGGGCGAAGTCCTTTAAGTATCCTGAGATCCTTCTCTGAGACGAGCCAAGCTCGCGGTAGCCCGGTATACATTTATGTATGGCTCTGACCTTTCCTATAATGAGTTCACATCATAACCATTGACCTACAACAAATTCTCAAATGTTTCTCCACTGCGAAGGTGCAGTTGAAAAAAAAAAAAAAAAAAAGAAAGTGTGAGAAAGAAAGCAGGAGGAAAAGAGAGAAGAGGAAGAGCACATCAAGGAGTGGGACTAACATTGTTTTTGTGTAAAGTCCCATTTTAAGTGTGTTAGCTGGAGGCTAATTAGATAACAGCTCATCTCTGCTCTGTGATGATAAAATGGATGTGTGATAAAGGTGCTGCCACTTAGTTGTAACGTTCACTGTGCAGAAAGTAACTAAAAGCACCTGGTCATTTGAAATATTTTACTTATGTAAAGCTTGCCATAATGCCATAATATTCAGCTATTTTGCTCAGTTAGAAGCTGTTGTTAGGCAGTATGGCAATATAGGTACATAAGTATAAAAATAAATCAAATTTACTTTACCCAAGTGTTTTATGTTGTGATGTGAATTAAAAAGTAGGGCTACATGATATGGTGACTGAAATCATAATGCGATTATTTTGATGGATCTTACGTTTGTGATATGATTCACAATCAGAATGAGAATGATAATTTTTGCATCAGAATTTTCATTTTCATTGTCAAAACTATTAAAATCATGATGACGTGACAGTCGTTGAGACTCTTCTTTTTGTAGGCCAGGGCATTTCTGTCGTAGTCTTTTGTCCCACATTTTACCCTTCACCTGACCATATTGCAATTTCAATGGACAATATTTCAATTAATTGTGCAGCTCTACTAAAAGGCTACTAATAATAATTGTTCATTTAATTTTTTTAATGTCTTGATAAAAAGCTGAGAACAATTTGGTTTTTGAACAGGTTGAATTTGTCATCACTTATATAATACTAGTTATATCTGTCAGATATAAAACAAATAAACCATGAATACCCTAAATAATTTACACATCAAAATGAATAAATGACATGAGTATGTTGTGGTTAGGGTTACATAACATTTTATCTCCGTTAATACCGAAAAAATAGTTTAACTTTTAAAAAAAAAACACTAAACAAGACTAAACATTTGTTACATTTGTGCATTTAGAAATTGTGCATCACCACAAGTTGGAGATTATTAACCCAGATAGCACATAGTCCACTACAGAAAATAACATAATTACATTTTGGGGACACACACAATCTGTATGATATCAAATCATAATATCCGAAAATGATTCCAGCAAATCAAAAAATTGTCTCAAAATAATACGTGATTGTAGTGTGTGAGAGAGTGAGGAGAGAGACAGAGAGAGAGAGAGAGAGAGAGACAGAGAGTGAGAGAGAATAAATAGCTTCTGTGGGACAGAGAAGTGAATGTGGGCCTCTGAGAGAATACCTTGACAACCCAGTGTGTGCCCTGTTCACAATAGGAGAGACCACCCTACCAGTTAAGATTGCAAATTCAACCAGGGGAAGTGAGCTCGGAGGAATTGCTTGGCTATATTGGATATGACCTCCTGGCTACAGGTATATGATAAGCACTTATCTGTTTGCACTGACGGAGGACATGCATTCAGGGCCTTCTTTCCTTTCTGCTGGAGTATTTCTTCCATGTACTGTATACACCCTCCAATGGTGCACACATATACACACGAGTAAACACACACACAAATGCAGCACAAATGTTTACATCCCAGACATAATATCTCCATACAATGGAAAGAAAGGCAGCAAAATAAGTAGCTGCCCACCCTGCTCCTCACCCCGGCTCATCCTTCTCATAATTAGCTCTCTTGTGCCGTTGTGCGCCGCACACAGCCGCCACGAAACAAGTGCTTCATGGGAGGAGGTATTTATCAACATTTCCATTTACTGTGTACAAAAAGGACATAAGCAGCACATTCTCGTCAGTTCATGGACAAACTCTTTTAATTCAGCGAGGAAACGAGCAGGTTTTTTCAGCACACGCAGCTAGACAAGCGTATCACAAATAGTGCCAGGCAGGCAGATAGGGGCTCATAACAAGAGATCATCAGTAATTTTCAAAAGTACTGAGTTCCGCCGCGAACGGCGTTCAGCGGGTCAGAAAGTGTACTTGACAGGAAATATGCATACTGAGTGGATCCTACTCCCCTGCTTTTCATTTGCATTGTGTATTGATTTTTTTGGTCCCATTTAATACAATATTATGTGTGGGTCTACGGCGGCTTTTAGGTGTCTCTGGAGTGGACCAGTTCCATTGGAGGCTTAATGATAATTGCAGCTGGTAAAGGCAAGCTCGGGCAGATTTCATTGCAGGGCCATCAGTGCCCTCTCGCCCACCTCTTCTTCCATTCCCATACCCCCTCCTTATGTTGCATGCACACACAAACACACAGACGCACACACAATCATGCCAGAAATGGTGGAGAAAGAAGGAATGTGTCGTGAGAGGAAAAAAACAATGTTGTGGATTTTTAAAGCAATCACCGGCTCCTCTTGACTATTTAAAGACTACAATGATATAGGGCTGGGCAATTTGTCAATATTATATTGTTATTGTGATATGAGACTGTATATCATCTTATATTTTGGATATCAGTATGTCATGATATGCAGGGCTCCAGGGTGTGACAATTTTGGTCGCACATGCACCCAAGGAGTTGACATTTTCATCGGTTGCACCAATGCGCCCAAGATTTAGAGGTTTATCTTTTAAACAATTAAGATTATTGCAATTTCTTGTTGCATGTGATTTAAATTAAAAATATACAATCATTTACATCATGTGTTAAGAAATTAAAGCTGATACAAGGAGTTTTAAACTGGTTATGAAACGGTCTCAATTTAATACCGATGCCTCTATATGACCTACATAAGCAAATGGGATCAACAGTGAGAAGATTAACTATTTCTATTTAGTTATTCTGTCACCAGGTCCATGCGCTGGAAGAGCCTGTGTTTACATTTTCCCAGGCCAAGTTACAGTCAGTAGTAATTTTTCTTTAGATAATTTTATTTTTTTGACATTATATTTGGTGGTTTTGACGGTAGAACCACTACCACTTTTGTCCACAGGGGCCTCCAAAATCAACAACATATCAGTTACAAGTTAAAATGTATAATTGGGTGCATCTAAATGATGTGCTGGTACACCTAAATGAAACAGTTAGGGGCACCAGTGCAACTGGTATGAAAAATCAGTCTGTGGTCCTGATATAGCATAAGTGTTGTCTTTTCTTGGATTCAAAGGCTGCATTGCCGTAAAGTGATGTAATTTTCTAAACTGTTCTACTTGTTCTAATACTTCCCTTTATATACTTAGTTATTATATCCACATTACTGATGATTATCAAAAATCTCATTGTGTTTATATTGTGTGAAGGTACCAATAGTCATGTCTACAATACCATTGCAAGATCGATATTAAGGCATTTGGTCAAAAAAATGGTGATACTTGATTTTATCACGTAGTACTAGGATTTATGAAGTTCTTTTGAGGAGTTTTCAAAGAGATATATATTGTATATCATGATATTGCAATATTATTTTAAGGCCATATCGGCCAGCCCTATACAGTGACATTTTATAGTTTGAGGAAAGTGCTCAGAACCCTTTAGGTTGCTTCTATTCCTCTCAGTAACCTTTCCTAGAGCATATACTGGTGGTCTGCTATGCATGCAAAGACATTAACAGGAACTGTCAGTTGCTGCAATGCAAATCACCTTTCTCCTCCTCCCAGGAGACCCTGATTAATGCCTTTATTGTAATACAATTGGTCACAATATGGCTTCCTTTGAGAAAAATAAAGTCAAATATGTAACTCCCTAATAACATGATACTTATCACCGGGATGGCTTATAAAACTGTTAAACCATGACACCAAAACACACAAATCATATTAAGGTCCCGGTCACGCTCCCTCTCTCACACACACCCACACTGAGGTTAGAGATTATTAAGCTGTCACAGACAGTGGGAGTGATAAGCGGCTATTTGGTCTACAAATTAGGCATAATTAAGGAGACATGTTGCCAAACAGAGCCGCGGATATCTTCATCTGGCCCAAATATGACAGCGCCCAAATCCTACGCCTGGATTTACAGAGACAAATCAAACCAGGGATGAACTCAGGTGTTAGGGAGCAGATAGTAATGCCTGTATGCTTTAAGTCTTTCAGTCGCTCTGCGTCTCGCTGGCTTAAAGGAAGCCGACCACAGTTGTATATCCAGGGAGGAGGCCGCTGGTGTTGATGACGGCCGTCTTTTTTTTTTTTAAGGGCTTAATGTTCATCCCTTGTTTATATCTACAGCCACCAACAGACATGCACAAACATTAATGAGATTAAGAGGAAGCGCTGTGCAATATTTATTAGGCTAGACAAACACTTCTGGGCTTTAGTGCGCTGGGAACAGGGCTCTCTCCAGGCGCCGGCGTTGGCACAGGCTGCCCAGGCAGGAGAGGCAGATGTCTTGAATTGCCAAGAGGATCTGCCTGCCTGCCTGCCTGCCACCCTCAAGATTGCTGCTCCACTTCTCCACACAACTTTAAAATACACTTGATGTGTGTGTGTGTGTGTGTGTGTGTGTGTGTGTGTGAGTGTGTGTGTGCACCCAATAAATTCCCTCCCTCCTTCCCGCTGCTCTTCATCCCCACAAGTTACCGCCTCCCTAATTTTTTATTTTCTCTGTGACCGCTCTTATAACTTAAAAATGCAAATGTGCGGATTGTTGTGATCATTGATGAGGACCTCTTTGTGTTGTGTGTTAACCTCCATTAGGCAGGATTACAGGGACAGAGGCACACTGGCATTTGGTCAGTGTCACAGTGACAGCACTTTGCTGCTGGAATGCCCGGCTGTCACAGTCAGTTTTTATCACTGGGCTTTCTCTCCTCCGAGTGTGAACTAATAAGCCTAGAAATTACAATTGCCTCCCTGCTAAATCCCTGATAGGCGGAAATAATGATATCAGTGCCCTGCTAATCTTCTTGGCTTGCCGCTTGGCATCAGCCTATTGAGGCACCAGTCATACTTACGTCTGATGAGATGAATTTAATCTCTCTGTCCGTAATGACAATAGGGGCCATTTTAATGTTATGGATGATATTTGTCAAGGTTCTGTCTTAGTCTGTTTTGTTTTTTTCAACCCTCCTCTTTCTCTAGCACGTACCCTATTTGAGACGTCTGTCAAGGTATCAGAACACTTGGACATTAGCTAAAGCAGACACAGATTGCAAGTCTTTCTTAATTTCCTCATTTCGTAAGGAAACCAGACAAGTTGCAACAGCAGTGCTGTTTTTGAATTTAAATGGATCCTACATTGAATGTTCCTCAGAGTAATGGGATGTTAAAAGTACTGACGGAGCTAAGCAGATGCAAGCAGACTTCTGCCAAGAAAATATTTTAATTTCTCTGCTGCTAGCTATTACCCAGTGCTACTGGGTCATTCAGTGCTCCACAATGTCCTTCAACTCATTATAATCCAAAATACATTTGACAACGTTCAGCATTCTCGCAATATTAATGCATTTCATTATGAGGGATGTATATCATCATAAAGACGTGTGTGTTTCCTCTGGCTGTCATTCATTCTCTCTGGGGACAAGAAATAAGGGGGGACTCTAGGGAAAAGACAAATTTATATCAAATGCAGTTCTGCGACAACAGTGGCATCCAAGGACACCTATCCAGGAATACTCCAAATTATTTTCAGCCACTACCTCCAACCACGTAGCCATTGTTACGGCACCTCAAGGTCACATGACAGCCACAGCAGTGACCTATTCCGTGCAACAAGAATGTAACAGTGAGAACTTAGCTAAGTATTCTGGAGAGTTCAAGAGTGGAGACATTTCTGACTCCATTTACACATGAGTACTAAAATATAATGCGAGCTGCTTAACTTATTCCCTCATATTCTCTCTCTCTCTCGCAGCACAAAACACCCAACCTCCCCAAACTGCAAAAATGTCACCATTAATTTGGTTTCTTTTTTGTCATTTATTCACAGGAGTGGAAATCACCTCCACCTCGGCCATGACTGAAGAAGTGCAAAGTAATGGACTCAATAAGGGAAGGGACAGAAAAAAACAATTTCACATTCATGTCTGCATATTATTATGGAATTAGGCAATAATTCCTACAGGAAACAATATTGTTATATTGTGCTATATGCCACATATTTATCAAATTAATAGATTAAGCATCATTTTAACAAAATAATTATTCTACATGTGACAGTTACCAGGATAGTGTTAATATCTAACTTTCTGTGCATCAATAAAAACTTGCGAGTGAATGGTGTAGATTCTCAGTTAGAACAGTTAGAAGAAAAAGATGCATTTTTATTTGGTGGCTCTTACAGGGAAGCTTTAGAAGATTCACCTGCTTCAAAGAAAATACAAGGATAAAAATGACATAATGTTTGACAGTTACATTTTGAATCAAAGCAAAGCACTTAGTGTTCATTTCCCTCAGTGTGTATAGACACTCCAAATCAGTGCTGGACAATAAAATACATCACAAAATATCAGGTGAAAATTCACTGGGGGATACTAGTATATATTTATTGTACATATATATATATATATATATATATATATATATATATATATATATATATATATATACACACATATATATATATATATATATATATATATATATATATATATATATATATACATATATATATATACACACATAAATATACACACATATATATATATAATAAATAAATAAAATAACTGAAACTTTGTGGTAGCTTAAGAATGTATTGAATTGATACTTCTACAGACAATGCTGCACTTCAACACAGAGCATCGCTGTCTCCTGTTCCTGAATGTGTTTTTTCTGTGTTCAACTAACACAGCCAATTGCAAATGTTTTGCACTTCCTTCACACACACATACACACACACACACACACACAACCCGGGCTGCAGGAGGATCGATTGTCGTCATAGAAACTCTGTCATTAGATAAATGACTGCTTCCCCGAGCTGTCAGATTAACTTTGACAGAACAATCAACACTATGTTATTTATGCCTGGCTGACAAAGAATCGTTTTGGCTTGGCGAGAAACTGAACAATCCCACTGTGTCCCTAGTTGTCCTATTCAGGAAAGTACGCCATTACAAGGGTTGAGTTATGGAACATTGGACTTCCTTTACTGTCTGTTTATAGGCCAACATTTGAATCGCTCTCCTATGTCATGGAAATCAGGCTTCAGCTATTCATTGGCAACTTGTTGAAATGGACTTCCTGTCAAGCTGTGAGCCCTAAACTTTAAGTTTTAAATTAGGCAAATTAAAGAAATTCTGTTACATCCTGTTTACACAACAACACCCACAGCAAATTTTCTTCTCTTACCGTATGGTGCCAATTATTTCAGCAGGGACAACACAACAGATGTATATTAATATACAGTAGATATACAGAGGATGTTTGAAGTGAAGAACAGTGGGGGGACGATAATTATCATTATATTTTGATGTAGTTGGCATCGACTTCATGCACGTCCTGCAGAAAGTAAGTAGTGGGCATTTGTTTCTGCAAGTTATTATACAGGATTATATTTTCAATGGATGCTTTTCATGTGTTAAAAAAGTTTACACCAATAACCAAATGTTCAGTCACTTTAAACCACTGCTAGTGCACACAAATCCCGATGCGTGGGAACAGAACATCGGCACACCGTCTGCTTTGTTTCCATCCTCAGTGTTTTTCCAAACTGATTGCCTCTCCGCTTTATGCTCTAATTTGAAATCTGTTTGGCTTTTCCTGGAGGAGAGTATTGTTCTTTCCTGCACTGTGCTGTTAATGAGTATGGTTAAGAACATCATTATTTTTTAAGTATCATTTGGGTGTTCACAGTGGGTGATCTCGACAATAATCTGTTTTCTTGTTTCATATCCAGAGTGACAGCAGTGGGTGCCTCTTTAATACCCAGAAAATCATTAGCGCTGAGAATCTTTTGGTATGGAGAGCGAGGGAGAGAGCGAGAGAGAGAGAGAGAGAGAGAGAGAGAGAGAGAGAGAGAGGGAGAGAGAGAGAGAGAGAGAGAGAGAGAGAGAGAGAGAAATTGTAATGAAGACGTATTAACTACGGGTAATTTGGTTGTTCTTCAGCTCGAGCTTCCCTTCGCTCTGCTAGTTGGTTTTATTTGCATTGATGTCTCCTCAGAAGTAGTTTGCTTCTTGAACAAAGGGGCTGGCGTATGTTAAGTGCTTTTGAAATCACAAGCGTTCCAGCCACGAGGGCCGGGCCTGATGAAAGGGTGTGAAATACAATGTGGAAATCGATTTCACTATCTTCTCATTTGGCCTTGCCTAAGCACAGTTTTGTGTCAAAGTGGCAGACACGGGGCTGCTGTGTGCATGCGCGCACATTTAACACACTTCACGCAAAGGAAGACTAAGAACAGGCGGCGTGGCTTTAAGCCTGATAAATTCATGCAAATTCCAGCTATGCTATGGACAGAATACATTAAAGCTGTTTAGTCTTGATATGAAGGCTTAACAATTATGAAAAAAAAGAGAAAGAGTTGCTGGCATGAAAGGGTACTGCTGCACCATCAGTCTGAAGGCCACCACAGAATAAGACTAAGCCACTTGTAAGATACAAAGGTCAAATAGTTGATTTTCATTTCCTCAACAACAGACACAATCGTATTACAGTTACACAAATGTGAATGCTGTCATTCAACAAGAACGATGGGTGGAAAAAGGGGCCAGTCCCAGGAAGTCAGGGGTCCGCAGATAGTGTATGCACGTCATTATACTCATCGCAATCTGTCAGCACTGCGGCCAGTGAGCATCATCAATTTCTTTCCATTTCCAGAAAAATTGCTTTTTGTTTTTCCAAATAGCTGCGTTGTTGCCATGACTCGGGTCATCCATCCATCCGACCATCCATCCGTCCCACAGTGCATGTGTCTATTGAATGTAAACGACAGCTCAATGTCTATACTGTCACAAAAAGGCCACAGAAAGCGGGGGTGATGGAACAACAGTGTGAGAGCTCCTCTGTGAAGCGCTGGCAGTACCATCTGTGGGGATGGGTAAACAGGAAAGGCACACAATGAAATTATAAGGCTTTCTCTCCTCGCTTTTGTGATTAATGGCAGTGATATCCGTCAAGCCGTTTCACCATATTTAACACTGCTACAGCAGTTTGCAGCTGTATTGTATTTTTTCCGGTGCAGAGAGTGAGAGAGCACGAGACAGAAAGTGGAGAGAGAGAGTAGCTCAATCAAAACAAAGAATCGCTTCTTACCATTCTTTTAGCACCTTCAGAACACGATGCATAAAAATAAACAAGTGCACCCAATAACAAGGCCATTTGACACAACGCCAGCCAGGATGACTTGAACAAAAACAACACATCCCTTTAAGCCTTGCCCTGTGAGACAAGGCCTCTTATTGGTTGGGTGGGATCAGTGAGACTACAGGTCAGGCAATGAGCTAGGGGAGTCAATTAAAGGAGCTCCATCTTAATAGGGCTGTGATGTGGAGCCATAACGGCGTTATCTTGGCTCTTGCTCGAGGTGGCCAGATCTCTTTTGTGACACGAGCCAAGTAAATAAATAGCCAAATGAGGGCTAACAAAAGCATCGGCAATATCCCAGGGCACCTATTATGCAAGGGGCAGGGGAAAATTATGCCCTCAACAAATTGCTAATGATGAGCCAGTGATGTCTTGTTAAGCGACATTGTTTTCCCTCAGATCCCTTTGTGTCTGTGTCGTGTTCTCCATTTAACGAGACACACAAAAAAGCGGCCGAGCGACTCGGCGATATTTTCCCTTTCTTCTCTCTCTTCTCTTTTTCCTCTGTTTCCTATCCCTTCTTCCTCCTCCTCTCCGTGTCTCTTTTGCAGTTAACTTGTGTCTTCGCCTCTGTTTTTCCATCCCCTCACATCCGCTGCCACTCAGAGGGCCTGATTTGGCGCATGAGAACATGCTAGAGTGGGCCTGCTCAGCAGGGAAGGGCCTTTTGATGCAGACCCCCCTGGGATCCATCCACTGAACCAGCAGTACGTATCACAGATGTGACAGCTTTCATCTAACAGTTAACTTTTCCTAATTAAAGTCCCAAGTCTAATTACACACCAGCCTATCTGATATTTCTGAGATGGTCATAGCAGTTCTGGGGGCAGAGCCCATCAAAGATCCAAGCACTGGTGATTGGGAGGGTGGGTGTTTTTTGGAAAGAAACTGAGCGATGCTTGTGCCCTGTGTAGGCTGTGGGCTCACCTGGGTGTGGGGGGCCATGAATGCCAAATGGCAAGGCCTCATCTCATTTGCAAAGACACTGCCCCTGAATGTGGATGTGCAATTATGAATCAGGGAGAAAAAAAATGGTTAAAAGAAAAAAAATCATTCCATAATTAGCAAGGCAACTCCAAGCACAAGCAATGGAAATTAGTCCTGGTGCAATAAATTAGCCTGTGCATATATTACATGAGATGAACACCCTTGGGGACTCGTATTAGCAGTTTTGGCTGTACACTCCTGTGTATTTAAATAAACCAGTCACTCCTTTTCGTTATGGGCCCAATGACAGACATTTCTCTTCAAAACCTCATTTTTTTAAATCTCATCCCCACAATGTCAGCTGGGTGTGGTCTCTTTGTCCCCATGAGACCACATGTGCTATTTCATCCTACAGCCTTAATTCTCTGCACAGTCTGCCAGCCTTCGCAGAGTCGTAATCATTGGATATTTTGTGTTCTATTTTACATTGATTAGAGTTACCCATTTCTCCCTAGCTATTTTCTCTAGCTCTGATAAACAAATGTGAAATTAGAACCAGTTGAGATGAGCTGCAAGGAAATTTGCATCAAAATAATACAGTGTGCAGCTAACAAACCAAAATCAGATAGCAGCAACAAAAGCTGGCAAATTGCAAATTAAAAGGCATGATGTAAATGGTATTTTGTCATTAAGCTTCAGCAGCCATTTTGAGGGCGGGGGATTGGCGGCGGTGGCGGCGGCGGTGGTGGTGGTGTGTGTGTGTGTGTGAGAGTGGGGGGTAGCTGCCGGTTGTGATGAGTCTTATCCAGAGCGATTATTCATACTTGTCCTTCTGCTTGAATTAAAGCAAGAGTGCTGGAGCCAGTTAAAGCCAAATACTTGAATGGCTAGTGAACTCTCACCTTCACGCGCATCCATTTAGCTCACAAATGAAAGCCGAGTACAGTCAGTGGAAAGCCATAATGGGTCTTTCTTCTTGCAGAGTGTGGCCATTACATACTAATTTCTTCTGGAGGCTCTTCAGGAATTTAAACACTTGGCTGAAGCCGCTGAGTCTTGTGCTGAGACGAGCGGACCCAACAATGCCAGCACACAAGGTGTTTGTGCTGGTCACACTCATGTCGACTGACCATGATTGTGCTAAATTGGAGGGCTGCAGCATGTTGTTGTATTTGGACAAGGGGTTGTATGTTTTGTGCAGAGGAATGTTTTTATTATTTGTAGTATGAAAAGTCCTTCTCTTTAGACTCTTTAAAACCCTCGCTGTCATTTAACTAATTATTACATCATATATATAATATACATCATATTTTTCAAAAAGCCATTTATGCTTTAGAGACGTTAACAGGAGGGAAACTATTTCACTCACTTTAAACAAGGTCAATATATTATTTCAAGTGGATTTCATGGTCAAAAATGTCGTACTTTCATAATTATTTAAAAGAAAATGTGGTTTAAATCTAAAAAGCTTCTTTAACATGTGCAGCAGCATGAATGCAGGAAGGTATTGGTAATACTGCATCATTTTCTAGTTTTTGGAAAAACTGAATCTCTTCCCTCTCTTATAACCCCATTGTTATATCCGGTTTACATCACAATGGTGTACAAATTGACCGTAACCTTTTGTGTATTCATGAAACAAGTTGTCCTTGGTGAGTTGCTGTGGTCCTCGCCATCCATTACCATTATCAACCAGCCCACATTGTTGATGAGTGGTATTTTTTGCGCCAGATTACCCACTGCACATCAGTAACACCCAGGAGGCAGTGATTTAATTATGCAATTAGTGTGGTGGATGATTAAATGGCTTAATTAATAGAGGAAGATTGGGAATTTGGCTAGAGTTGACAATATTTAACTAGCTCACTAGTTTGTGTGGATCTTTCAATAATTAGTCTTTAGCTCTTTTGTTTAGTGTAATGCATTGGCATGATGAGTGTGATGATGGCGAGGCAGCTATTGAAAGACTTACCCAATACACGACAATGGTTGCATTCATTTGGTTATTATGAATTTCAAGTGACACTCTTTTAAATATGGCTTTCCACAATAACGGCTAATATTTCTGGTAGCGACTTGTTCACCAGCTAATGACTCCACTCAGTGAATCAATAAATACGATTATCTATCATTGCGGCAAACGTCGGTGGCTTCGTCTCACATGCAGGCTCAGCTGTTTCTTGGGAAGAGCAGGATTTCACACTTCATGCCTGCTTTGGAGTCATTAGATTTCTGTGTTCCCAGCTTTTCTCCTGTGGTTTGAGACTGGATCTTCAGACAGGATTTTTCTCAGGTCGGGCTTTTGTTGTATTTACTGGATTAGTTCAGCTCTGAGCTCTCTAACACAGCATAGTGTACACTTGTCCATTTGATTGACGGCCTGCGGGGACCGAGCAGGCGAGTTATTTACTGCTCGTTTGTTTGCTCTCCCACTGAGATATACGGAAGATACTAGATTGTGAGGTAAAGTCAATGGTGAGTTACACGGGCCTTTGTCAATCACAAATAGTTGTGGCAAAGGCACAATCATTGGAGCATGTCGTCTGCTGAGTCGAGCAGTGCTCGCTGTAAGTGCATATTGTTTGCAGCACTTGACGTTACAACGTGAAGCCTCACGTTCTAGTGTCAAGTTCGCTGGCCCTCAGAAGTGTGACTTTGTCTTGTGTGCTGAGAAAGACGACCCTGTCGACTAGAATGCTACTCAACATAATTGCCACCAGTGTATAGCAATTTGTGTTAGTTCTTCTCTGACATTGTGAGTTTCACTAAAGCTTTTTTTTTTTTTGCAGTATTTTACTGGAGCGGTGCTTTAATGCTTCATGTTTGCACAATCTGAAAAGGAACAGTCAGTGGTAGAAGTCAATGGTTGTCTTTTTAATAGTTTAACCCCTGTTGCACTGTAAAAGCTGCGTGCAGTTTGAACTTTCAGCTCTTCTGGGTAAATCCTTTTCATGGATCAATTTAGCAAATGGAACATTCTATTAATTTGCTGCAGTGTATGGTATTGTGTCTAGTTAATCAAACTGTCACCACATTTATGCAATTGTCAGATATTTCAACATCTTGTTCAGAGCACGAAGGCAATACAGTAGATATAATTACACTATTTTAATCACACATACTCAGCGACCATAATCAAATGGACAAATTACTAAGTGTGCAATTTTCCATTGGTTCGTACAGGATTGCACTAATAGAGGCTTTAAAGCTGGATATAATTATTTGCTTTTCATTTTGCATGGTTACATTATCCCTCTCTCTAGCCTTCTCTCAGTCGAATGGTAGCCAGGCGTAGGGCTCTACCCATTCCTTATTCAACAGAAAAAACAGCATCTCACTTGATAAATATCTAGTTCTGTACTGATGCTCAGCGGGGTCACATTGTAGTCACTGCTGTAAATCTAGGAGTCGTTGTCTATTAATTAAATTAATCATTTATCGTAATTAATTATTTGGGAGGCACATTCAAACAGAATTGTCCCACTCATTGTTTAAAAATATTTCTGTATTCATTCCTTCCTTTTTCAAAGATGTATTATTTAATTTGTTTATTTCTTCTTCTTGTTTATTTCTTTCACTCAAAGGTCTGTGTGGGAATGCAGTTGAAAGTGCAGAGTGAGTAAATGATCTGCTTCACTGCTGCATGTTTAATCTTGTCAGTCCCTTGTTTATATGAAATCTGTGCTGCTTTCACCTCCCACTCCTCCCTAGGTTCCCCTATACCACAAATACATTCAACAACACATGGAAAACAGAGAAACTATACGGCAGCTGTAAGTAATACAATAATCCAAGTAAATCTAAATTTCCAATTTAATAAAAAATATTTATTTCTAAATGAAATAATGACCTCTGGGACTATAATTGAGGTCTGGCCCCTTTCAGGAATACCATATTTAATTGCACTATTAAATGGAGATACATTTATTTTATTGCCGTCAATTAATACATTAATTGCCAACTACTTTGCTAATCGAGTGATCGGTGTGGGTCATTTTTTAAGAAAAGCAGCTTCTTAAATGTGAATATTTTCTGGCATCTTTATTCTTCTATGACAGTAAACTGAATATCTCTGAATTGTGGACAAAACAAGGGCTTTAGGAAACACCAATGGATATTTTTCACCATTTTATAGACTAAACAACTAATCAATACATTTAGAAAACAATTGGAAACAAGAGGTAACAATACACTCAGACAAATACATCGACTCAAATATCATTATTCCAGATAACTATTGTTTCCTCCAGTCAAAATAAAATTAAATAATATGGAAACATTATAATTTAATGTTTCAATCACAGACAACATATATACTATGAGTCACTGTAAGAACTTGAAGCAGCCTCCCCATGTTACCACCACTGTCAGCAGCCTGTCTGTCAGTCTGCCATGCTGTGATTGAGACATCAAACTAATCCATGTTTACACTGTCCTGCACGTGTCACGCCTAGCCGTTAACCACACAGAATTAGGCCGTGTTTGACACCTCCTGCAACCCGCCACTTGAACCCATCATCATTGACTTCGGCCTCAAAGAGCAGTTCCAGTGCTCCGTAAGCAGTAACTGCATTGTCAAGGGCCCGAGAAAGCAAAAATAAAGCGGGAGGCTATAAGGGGATCGTGGGGTTGGTGGTGGTGGTGGGGGGGTTAGTGGAAGGAGAAACGATGGATGGCTGTGGGTAAGTGCCACTCCTTGAATATCCTCTCCGGCTCCCTTCCCACTCCGCTTCTCTCCCTCTGTCCTTCATTCTCCTCATGTCTCTCCTCCTCCCATCTCTCTCCCTCATTCTCTCTATCTTCCTCTGCTTCCCTCTCTCTGTTGCTTACTCAGAGAAGCTGCCAGTGTTTGCTTCTCCTTATCCAGGTTTCTAATCCGCCGCCAGTGAAAGAGGGGGAGAGGGACAGGCAGAACCATTAGAGGAGAGTTTATCAGAGTCGCTCAATCTGTTATCACTCCTGTCCCTCTGTCCCTCCTGCTAGCCACCACCTCCCTCCCTTGTCACAGAGCTACTGATTGTAGCCACTACCGGTCCAGACACACACAAACACACACATGCACACACACAGCCCACCTCTGAGTATACTTGCGCATGTCTGTTCGACAGCTTTGTTGGTGTGCCTTGCAATAAGTGAGCACATATGTTGTTGTGTACTGCTGCCTATCAATTTCTGCACCACCTGAAAATGGCTGCAGCCAAGAATAAATAAAAAGCCACCCCCTTCTCTTTTCATCAAGAGGCTACTCTCAGTTAACTTCCTGTACCTGATCACAAAGGGCCCGAGAAATAACATCAAATGCGGAGTATTTCACCAGAAACCAGAGAGGAGTCCCTCTGAGTGTCCCTAAGGGCACTTTGAGGGGTGAAGCGGGTGCTCTAAAATATGCTTGCGCCGGTTTGTTGGCACGAGCGCCACTGGGACTGAGAGGGGAGGGCGAGAGTTTACCTAAAGGATAAATGTCAGAGGATCAGCTAAATTAGATCCTGCCTGTATTAAGACATCAACTGCAGCTGAAGTGGGTATGGTGTATGTGTTTAGGTGTGCAGACCCTCGCTCTCAGCTAGACTGCGGTCCAGGCCAATATGGAGCTCAAAATGGAAGTGGCTGAATAAGCTGTTTCCCAGAGTTATGTGTCATTAAGAACAAACCAGCGAAGAGGGATGGTCCGTGTTGCTATGTCATACTGTGCCGCTCATTGTCTATGGCCACATTAACAACACTGCCAGTACTAGCTTTAAATAATAACCATTTGAATTGACAGAGAGTGCTGTAGGGATGACGTATTTTGGCAGCTCAAGTTAGCATTGGCCTGATTCCTTCGGGTATATTGGTATATACTCCAGTATATTTACTACTAGTTAGTATATTTCCATTGAATTTTGGATTATTGCAGAAAATAAACTCTGTAACAAACAACATTTTGTAATATTGAGACTTTTTTGTCTAGCAAGATAATCTTCACAAAAGCACACCTTTTATGATTTTTGAAGCGTGAATGCAATCGGCAGAAGTAAAAAGCTAACGTTATGTTATAAACAATCTACACTATGTCGGAATGATTTCAATGTCACCACCGCTAAGTCTCCCACTACAATATAATAAGTAGACTTTACTATAAATTGATCAAGTTGGAAAGTTTGAGTGAAACCCCTTCAACACTGGTCAAAAGAGCCCTGCATTCACTCCTGTGTCAAATGACTGCAGTAGTCACGGTTGTTTATTGTCTCCAGCTGTGATGGAAACCCAACACCCCAGTGGACATGCTAATTTTTAATCATTTTAGTAATAATAATAATAATTAATATGTAATTATAATATATATATTTTTTTTAATTTTGATGCTATGATGTGCAATTAAATTCAGGCTGCTGGCTTGTTAATACTTTTCTATCGACTCTGTTCAAGCAGCACTCGTACATTATTCAGTCGGCACTGAGGGCTCTGTTGAACTTCTATGTTGTGCTGGAAGCCGGTCGTTAGTTTATGTTAGCGGACTCCATTTCCAAACTAACGATAACTGTTGCTCTCTGTTAGCGGAGCAGAGAGAGGCATTAAGACGAGGCACTCAAGAGCGTACATTAAATCGCGTCCTTTGGACTATCGTGGAAAATCAGACCTGAGTCCTTTGCAAAGAAAACCACAGTCCAGCAACATTAAACAACTTAAACAAATCGTTCACAGGCTTGTATAGACAACCCAGAGACACAAGGAAGGTCTTATTTTCTTCATTTTTATGTTATATTCCGCTCACTTGTGGTCAATAAAAAAGTGATTAATGCATGTCAGTTTCTACAAACAGTCACATAGAGCTTCTTTAAAAGAGAGACTTAAGTAAGGAATTTTAAAAAAGTAACCACCGTTACACTGTCAGTGGCTTCTGTCTCACTACCCGAGCCTTGCCAGCTGCCTGATTGGTACTGCTCATATCAAGCTCTCGACAGAGTTGAGAGAGATAAGCGTGATGCGTCACTACTTAGCAACTTCATTCATTATCTCTGGAAAAAGCGAGGCGACTATTTAAAACAAGTTCTGTTGCCTCCTGGATGTAGTCTGATGAGGTATATGATCTGCCGCTTTCTACTGCTCCCTGTTTTTCCAGCGTTTTTGTGATGACCAACATGACACACAACTCATCTCCTGGCAATGGGAAAGAGTTAATCGTCTATTTATAGTGAGTTCACCCAGAAAATGTTCCCGCTAATATTGGTTTGAAAGTGATAATATAGTAGTTTGCAAGTAAGTCGCCGTGTAAAGAAGGACTAGTGAGTAGCTGAGTTTCCAATGACAGTTAATGTGCCCAAATGTTTCTCAATTAGCCACTTGTTAGCACCTGCCTTTTTTAAGTAAAAGCTTCAAAATTCACAAGTGGGGTATTCACTGATGTATCTTATGTCGTTGAACAAAAACTGTAAATCTCTTAAGCTTGTGTTAACCACAGACCTTATTTCAGGCTTCTAACTGAAAATCCAATGACTCTGAGATGAAGGAACTGGAGTGCAAATTGCTAACTCTCCTGCAGCACTCAATAATGGACAATGACCACTGTGTTATTGTTCTTTTTGTATAAAACCTTCAGGAACATGACACATATGAATGTTCAGAAAATATTTCATCTGCTGATACTTCAAGGCATTTAGCTATAAGACTCTTCAGGCCAGTGATAGAAAGTGCATCAGAGCTCCTTGACCACCATCCCTTGAGGCTTCCCGCGCCTATCTTTAATTACCATTCAGGTTATATAGGTGGACACAGTGTAAGTAGTGCTGTGGCCCCAGTGCGTGAGACAGGGAATAGGTTGTCTTTTCTACCCCAGGCCCACTGAGAGCACTGTTGCTGGAAGCTTCAATACTCATCACACCTACAGCGGCGACCACATTTTTTTCTTCTATCCGAGGCAACCCAGAACACAGCCTGAGAAACATGCTGGCTATCAATTTTATGTGAAAATACAGACGGGGAATGACTGCATTTGGATACTTTCTGTGGGTAATTTGCTGTGAAAACATTACCACCGCAGGCTTTATTAGAATTTGTGTTTTTCAAATTTTGATGTCTCCGTCTTGGTTTATGGGGGAAGCACAGCGCGGTGCGTGGCAACCACGGGAAAATGGCTGGTGCAGAGTGACATTTCTGCCACTTCGTCCATGTTCCGTCATTTACAAGTAATGGCCGTGACCACTGCCTCTGTGTTTACATAGCAGTGGGCTCCCAGCACCCATCCTGTGACAAATTATAAAAAGCCAGGCCTCTGTAGCCGGGCTGCATTTCATTAAACTTTAACTTCCCTTATCTGCAGCGACAGAGGACGGAATAATAAACGCTGACAGGTATCTAAAGATGTATGTTTGGACTAGGGGACAGGAACAGCATGAGAGCCTTAGCCAGCTTTGTCACCAAAGAAGGGACATATGTTGTGGGCTATAAAAACTGAAGGCAGATGTTGCTGTTTTACTGAAGCTGGGAGAGGTTGTAGACGCTGATGGGGCTCCGCACATATGTCCACCATGAATAGCTGTCTGTTTCACTAACAATGTTTCCTGTCACATGTGACTAAACAGAAATAAAAAAAAAAAATACAGGTGCTATTTGTTATCTGGTCATATAGGGTGAAATTGTTCTATTCAGAAAACATATTTGTCTTTTTTAACAGCCTATCACTGTAGATTTGTAAATGTTTTTGTCCTACCAAAAATATGTAACTTGTGGCAATCTCTTTGTATTCTGGATTATTAAAAAAAAAGTGCATTAATCAGGAAGTGAAAGATTCAGTTAGTAAATTGCTGTCAAAGCTATATTTATAATAATGGATGGAATGCATGAATTTTATTTAATAGCAATGGACTCATACAGCATTCATGTCAGTTTTTGTGAAAACTTGAATATAAATTAAAGCTGACTGATTTAGAGATGTTTCTTTGACTGCTCTGAATAAATGAGTTACAAAAAATGCTTGAGGTATGCTGTCATTCATTATTAGTGAGAACAATATGCCTCAGCCTTGCTTGTCTCTGGTTGTGTTTTTTCCCCCCACACTGAGGCCTCTCTGAAATCCACTCTACACAAAAAGACCCCTCAGAAAGAAACTTGGATCTCAGGCGTAAGTTGGATGAGGTTTATATCTCAAAAGGACAATGTGGCAAGGCCAACATTAAACCATGTTAAGATCTTCTGAGAGTAGCAGTTGATTGATTCCATAGACCTTGTTCATCAAGGCCACCAGGTTTGAACCAAAGATATTTGAAATGTGAGGAAGAAAGAGGTAGTTACTGCAACAAAAAGCTGCTGAAGCGGCCTTTGTGAGAATCTGAAAGGACCTATCTACAGCTAGCTAGGCTCTCCCGTTGAGCAGACGAAAGACTACCATGTAAATAAAAGCCAAGGGTGAGCTCACAACTTTGCCTGCATGAATAAAAATGCCCACAATAACATTACAGATGCATACCCAAATAAAGCCAGCCTTTCATTTCCTTGTAATACTCAGCAGGCGCTTTCTCTTTATTCAGTACTGCAAAAGTATATGAATTTCTTGTGCAGTTTTATTCCAAGCACAAAAATAAATTCATGTACAATTTTGTTCAGCAGGTTCAATCACTGATTTCATTAGACCTGCGATTGTCCAATACCAATTTCTAACTCTGTAACATCTTGTTTCAAGACTATCTAGACAGTGTTCAGTTTTAAGTGCTGCCAATTTTCTGATTTTCTTACACTCTCCATTAAAGGTTGTTTTCTGTGGCTCAACCAGTGTGTGTTGCCAGACAGCTGCACACACACTGAGATAAGGTCAGATATGGCCTTCCCCGTGGGTGGTGGTGGTGGTGGTGGAGGGTATCGGCCAGCCTGAGGAGTGGACTAGGTGGCTGAGATAGCCTCCTCCTGCAGGCGAGTAGGTCTGGAGTGCTGCTGCGGCTGCTCTCTCCCCCCCAGCAGCCATGTCCTGTTGGAGTGAGCCCCTTCACCAGAGCTTTGTCTGAGAAGAGAGTAGCCGAAAGGGCCCTCTGACATGCTGGACAAGACCCTTCAATATACAAGCGCCACCTCCACACCTCCAACTAAACACACACACGCACACATGTGCGCACATTCTGCATATGTGCATGTGAGGCACCACAAGTGCCAAAGTTGTTTTATCTACTGTATTGTGTGTGTGTGTGTGTGTGTGTGTGTGTGTGTGTGTGTGTGTGTGTGTCTGTGTGTCTGTGATTTTAGAGCTAAGCT
Organism: Pagrus major; assembly: GCF_040436345.1. Taxonomy (NCBI): domain Eukaryota; kingdom Metazoa; phylum Chordata; class Actinopteri; order Spariformes; family Sparidae; genus Pagrus; species Pagrus major. The sequence continues at coordinate 26,018,474 of NC_133230.1, read as the reverse complement.
CAAACGCAAACATTGGGAGCCGGAGGCTAGAGCAGAGCGCCATCTGCCCTGTTCACGGCCTATCAGGCTTTCACTGTCCATTTCCAACGAGCAAACCTCTGCATTCATTGCAAACCAGGAGAGAGAAAAGAAGCAAGATAGAGTTGCTCACTGCCTGAGTAAGTTTTAAATAGTTCTTTATCTACAGTGTTTTTCACTGTGTCTCTGCAAGGAGAAACATAGATGTAATCAATAATGAGCAACCTTGAAAATGGCTGTAAACAGATGGCCCATTGAAAAGATGCTTTCACCTTCTGTACTCCCTTCCTATATTTCTGCTTTCTAATTTACAATCAAAAAAGGAAGTTTTCTCCGTTGCTGAGCCTCTGGCTGCATCTGTTCCCAGAAAAAAAGATTCCAAATCTCCCAGTCAATACCAGAACACAATTGTCTTTCATGTTATCATAAATAATAACCCACCTTTGCTTGTCTCGCAATAGACATTTTCCCAAGTCCCTACAGATAGCTCACACCACGTGTCACACGGCATGACAAAGCCCACAGTGACATATCTAGACTAACGGAGAGAACTCTGAGGCGGTGAGGGAAGAAAGGAGAATGAAGAAGAGAGCGGTGGGGGAAGGAGTGTTAAAGAGGAATGTAGTATAATGTATAGTGGTTTTGTCAAGGTAACTGTTGGCTCAAATGCGCCTGTGACACATTTGAAATTGGCCCTGGCCTGCCCACAAAGACGGACAGAGGCGCTGCAAGCACTAGCCAATCCATACTCTCCAGACACCTGCTCGGCTTGGAGAATCCTCAGATATTGACCTTCAATTCAGCCGGCATTCAGAGTTGATGAAAAGAGATAAGCACTCTAATCTGTCCGTCGTCTCCGCGCTCCCATTTATTGACTAACTGACACAGACTTAGACTTTAGCTCTGGCTGCATGCTGTCGCCACACGCCAATGTGATACATAAACCTAATAGATGTTTATTTGAAAGAGGCTAATATGAAAATTGCAGCTAAAGACACATGAATCAATTTTCAAAAGCAAACATAATTGGATATTCCGGGACACTTATTAAATGTGAATTGGCCCAGGTCTTCTTGTCTGTCAGAGAAGTCTGCTTTCCCACCCCCCCTCTTTGCTATGTTTCCTTGTGTGACATGTTATTATGCTCCATTTCCCTCTGTCAGTCGTAGCCATTTAACAGATTGCCTGCCATGGAGAAACTGCTTTAAAATCTCAATGGAGTGTGTGTGTGTGTGTGTGTGTGTGTAAAATGTGTGTATGTCTCACCACATGCCTTTATGTGCATAGATACATTCACACATTATACTCAGGTAGGTCCTTTTTCTTTTTCCTCCCACAGTGGTCCTACATTTTCACATGACAGTTGTAGGCTGGATATTAGAGGCACTTGACAATGAGTAGGGGAGTAGGAGGAAGTGCTTACTGAGAGCCTCTGTAGAGAAAAGTGATGCCCACATACTGTCTGTGTCACAAACCTGCCATGAGGGCAACCATGTGGACAGACACACACACACACACATACATATAATCACACACGTGCAAACTTGCAGATTATTGAAAAGATTCACACACAACCAACCACGCATGGTCACGCACCCCGTATCAGAGAGCCATCCGGTCATTTTTCATATTCATATTTACATGTATATGAGAGCCAGAGTGGCCCAGGAATACAGATCTATTTAAATTCAGACAGAATCCGTAAATACCCACCTCCGGAGAGCCAGGAGAGAGGGGAGGGAGAGGGAGAGAAAGAGGCCAGTATATTTATTTGAGTGACATTGTCTAAATTGAAGTTTGACACTCTTCACCACTCTAACCTTTATGCAAATGTGAAAACATCTATATGTGATGGACAGAATTCAATTAACTGAGATGACAGAAAATAATCTAGTGAACTGAATACATCATGCAGTTGAAAGTAACATAATCATCCTGGTAGGAAAGGGTTGGGTGGTGTTGGTGGGGGGGTCAGTGGGAGAGAGACGGAGTGAGAAAGAGAAGGGGAGAGAGAGAAGAGGGGGTGGAGGAATGGGAGGGAGGGCACAAAGGAAGTAGAAGATAGAGCCCATTTCTCCGCCGTCTTATCGAATGGCACAAGCTCTATTTCTCCAAAGCGGAGTCTTCAGTCCACTAAACTCTTGATCTCAAATGAGAGACCCTGGAACACTGTTGCTAAGCAATTAGGAGGGGGGGGAGGGGGGGACTTATTGAGCAGCTGATTCCCGCCGCTCAGTGTCCATCATTTCAATTTCTCCTCACCTCATAGACTTCCATAGTAATGAACAGCGGCCAGCGCCCAGTGACCAAGCACAAGAAAATGGGCTCCTCCGGCAAAGGCTCCAAATTACACCGCTGTAGACCGCCACCCTTATTTCACCCAATACAGTAAGACTCCCCCAAAACAACTGTTGCTGCATGGACCTTGAGGGTGTGAGTAAGTGTGTGTGTGTGTGAGAGAGAGAAATGCAAAAAGGGACAGTAATAAATCCTAAAAAAAACATAATCCTCCACAACTCCTAAGTGTTTTCTGTTCTCTTAAATTCTACATCATAAACATAATTTATCACACAACGAACAATTAAAATCACTTTTTGTCAATGCAAAATTAGAATTGGTGGTTTACATACACAATCCATATTAGCTAACAATTATCCTTCATTCTAGGAATCAGTGCAAAGAGTGCAAGGAACCAAAGGAGCAACCAGACAGCCTCACACAATCTGTGCACACATTGGTGAGCTATTGGCCAGATGGGGGCACCCTTAACCAAGATATGAGAAACCACGCTACATTAGTGGAGCACAATGAAACAAGGAGGTGGGTTTGTTGTTTCGCTTAAAACTGTTCAAAAGTTGAAAAACATAAAAATACAAACCTCCAACACTTTACCCAGATACACTTGTTTGAATTAACTGCACACTTTCCTGCATGTTTCTCAAGATATGATGTGACATTAACCTAGGATGGATTTTCTTTACAATTATCATAAACAAGTAAGCAGATATGTACTCGAACACTTTTGTTAATGTGATTTCTGGCCCATTCAGCGACAGCACTGTACCTGAGGTTGCTAGTGGGGTTCATTGTGTGTTGAGTGCCAACACTAGGTGGCTCTGTGCTCTGTTAGTGGTCCTGAAGAGCCTCTCAGTCTTACTGGATTGGTCTTGTGTTTACATACTGTAGATCTGACAAAAGCTTCTGTCCTCATCTAACACTGAATCCGAAACTACATGAAAAATGGCATTCTAAAATTAAAAAAAATATCCATGTCAAATCGTTATTACAGATCATTGCCAATCACGTAAAAGAAAGTAGAGAATGTTACAACGCAGTAGAGCAAAGAAAAGAAATTGTGTTAATCAAAGGAATAACTCACTGGTTTGAACTCCTCTTGATTCACACTTCTCGGCTAAATTGTATTAGAATGCTGATTTAATCCCCATCGATTACATGTGGCTAGGAAACAGTGCTGCAGAACTGAAACCGCCCGTCGTAATGGATGGTTAAGTGACTCCTCACCAGATCTCTTACATATAATATAAGTTCCATTAGCCCCGAAATGGCTACTGTATGGCATTTAATTAAATATAGCCTTTCAAAGAAACCCACAGCAAGCAATTTAGAGCGTGGTTACATTTGAAGCTTGTGTGAGGTTACTAGTGCTTTTAACTACTGCACCCACTGCATAGACTGTTAATTAACATATTTAGAATGAAGTAGATTTGCCATGCACTAATCATTCTCTAATTCACTAAGAACTGCAGCCTTTCAAATACACTGGACAGTAATCAACATGCCAGGCCTAAACATTACATAATCTGTAATTATGTGTCACTGAAGGAAAGGAAGAAATATATAAATAAATAAACATAAATTAACCAAGCCTATTGATGTGATTGGTTAATGGATGCCTTTACGTGCTGTGAAGGCGAGGTCTGCACTGAAATACACTTTGTGACCTACAATAGACACATTCACAGGAATGTTGGAGAGGCAGAGTCAGAAGACAGAGCGTGCGTTCTCAAGTGCTCTTAATAAGTTTAAATACTGAAAACCAATTTCAAACGTAATGTTTTCTCCTCTTTGGAATTATTTCTCAACCGCATGCAAATCTCAAGCTCAATATGTACTAATAATGAGCATGAAAGAAATATCGACTCGTTCCCCTGCCAAAGGGAAGCGAGTCCACCCTGCCCTGTATGGTGCAAGGGGTGGGCCTGTCCCAGAGGCCCCAGTGCACCATGGGCATTGTTTTGACTCCTCAGGTATAATGAGGGAGCTGTGGCTCGGCTGCTGAGAGGGAAGAGTGGCAGCACTCCAGCCCTGACCCCCTCCTAATCCTGGGAAACCCATCCTGGGCTCACTCCCGCCTCACTCACAGGAACAGACTGACTGCTGCTGCTCAGTTTCAGACTCAATGTACCTGTGACCATTCACAGGCTAAACATCAGACTCACTCTTCACTACACTCCTTCTGTCATCATTGTCTTGGCTCTCGTGGCTCTTATGGGATCACTTATCTACATTAGATTGGACTTACTACTGAGATATAAGTACCGGAGATGTTTGCTAATGCATTTCATTTTATGGACAAAAACTATCCGTAATCCTTGTGTCATTACTTCTTGGAAATGAGCGTCTGCATTTATGGGAGCCCAGATAAGACAGCTGCACAAAAATGCAAAAGGTGAAAAAAAAAAAAAAAGAATTAAACCCTTTCTAATTTTCAGAGCTAATTTTCTCACTGAAGTCAGCGGAAAAATTAACCATGCAAATTAGGACTGCTGAATCAAAAAACAGGAATGTGTAGCTCCACGCCAGGAAGGTAATCACTTGATGTCTTGCTCGTGACCCTGGCAAACAGGAGGTAAAACAATGAGTAAAACCTGCTGCGATTCAACAGCTTTGTATTATTGCTTGTGAAAAAGTAGTTACTTTTTATCTTTAGTTTGTTTGCATCACACTTAGGTACTGTGAGCATCAAGCACACACATATTCTGATTGAAAGAGGACCAATAACCAGCAAACTTAGTGGGGGTTCAGCTATATTTTTTTTCAACGTCGCATTACTTCCATCCCGTAGGCCTGTGGTTCAGTCACATGCACATTAGGAGAAGATCACACAGCGGGCAGGCCGGCCTCTGCTGTACTTGCTGTTGTCAGGTGACTCTCTCTACGGCTTCAACGGCGGCAGATCCCAGCAGGGGACGTTGCTGATTGCTGACCACGCACACAACAATGTCGCCTGTGAACCCACCGCTTTATGGCTGCCCCGGCTTTGATGCAACATCTAATTGGCCGAGATGAACTGTTGCTGTGGCAGCTTGGGGGCCCAGCTCCACTGTACGCCAGTCCACACAGTCACTGTCTGCATTTAATTAGGTCCCCTATGCCTCTTGTATACTGTGTGTGTGTGTTTGTTTGCACACAAAGTGTATCAATATGTACATCTGCCTCTATGTTTGCAACCACTTCTGTGTATCTGTGTGCATTTGTCTGTACAAGTTCAGTATGAAAAATCATGATTCATTATTTGTGTAATGAGGAATAATCAGAAAGCTAAATCAATGATTTCACGTCAACAAAGGAGAGAGGGGTGCTTATACTGGGAAGGCTATTTGAGACATGATGAGGTGCATGGTAGAATAAAGATGGAGAGGTTTGGGGCTTTACTGCCCAGTGGTTTGTTTTCTCAGTTCTTAACGTAGCTCGAGGTACTAGTGATTGGCTTGGACGGTGACAGGGTGCGGTCGAGTAGAAGAAAGAGTGAAGGGTGTCGTAGTGGTTTGTTTTCACAGGCCCTTCACTTCTCAGCGTTTGGCGATGGGTCTGGAGCCTGTTGTCGCCACGGAGGGGCTGTGTGTGAGTGGCGCTTTGTTTAACTTCCTCTCAGTGCTGGAGGAACCAGCAGGGCCTGGTAATGAGTCTGCAAACAGGAGTCACGAGGAAGAGAACTGCGTTCCTCATTACTAATTGCAGTGACTGATGGCAATGTGTTGCTTGGTATTTTAGCAACAGGTTCTGGTTTAAAAGGATAAGGTGTTTAGCATAATCGGTTGTTTGTTATAAAAGATTGTTGTACTTCATGACAAATGCCGAATACACAACTCATATAAAGGAACGGTGGAGCTTAGCTAATGCATAAATCAGTCATACCTAACAGCTACATGAAAGTTGTGTTAGCAGTTACATGCCAACAGACATAGTCATGTTATAAATGGAGGGCAATTTTAGAAGCTGTGCTGCTTTGTTTATTTGCATAAAATTGAAGAAATACCACAAAGTATCATGTGTCTCAGCTTGTGCTGAACTCACCAGTGCACAATGACTGATTATGGCAAATTACTATCCCTGTACGAGCTGCCGAGAATCCGCTCTCTGGCTGTACGCAGCCCTGAAGCAGGGGAAGAGAAATTGTTCCGCCCAAGTACCATAAAAACAGATTGGAAGCTCGGCACTGTGAATTAGCTGCACAGGAAGCCCCCTAAACCCCCTGTTTTATTCATGAGCATGAAGGCTATCGCAGTCTAAGAAACCCCTGTGGTTGCGCCTGCTACATCAAGGTTGCATGCCGCGTCCATGGAAGGTTGCATTCTTTTTTTTTTTACATGCCACATTAAAACACATCAGAGATTAACTGCTGCTGTCATTTGAAAGTATATAAACAAACTCTCCACCCTAATGCAGTGAGAGAGATCAACCCAGCAGCCATGTTGAAAAATTATAATTAGCAAACCATCATTCAGCTCATGGAATCCTGCTTGAAATGTCCACGAGTCACATTTTAGGGTTCAGGGGGCTTTGTTTGTGCAACCAGGGGAAGAGTTGGTGCAGGAGGGGAGTGGAGGAACTTTGCACAACTGTTCAGGAAATGCATTGTTGTCGGTAATCCTTTGGAAATTGAAATAGGGAGAGGGAGTGGCTCGTCAGGGAGAGGGACGCAAGCGGACACACACATGGCAGCGCTACACTGGAGCATTGCAGAGCCTGAGAAGTTGGTGGTAGCCACAGGGGGTACAGTGGATAGGGGCCATGTGAGAGGAAGGTGAAGAGGCCACATCTGCCAAAATTGCAGTGTAACTGGAGAAAATGAGCTAGCAAAGTCTCATGCAGTCTGTTTACACTTTCTACAATAACTTTGTCACAGTTTAGCATCTGTTATTATGACAATACTTCATATTTACCATGAAAAATGCTTAGCTCTTCAAACCACATACATGTCAGTTGTGAATGAATGGGGACAGAGAGACAGCAATTGGAAGCTAAATTTCCATTTAAAAAATGTATAAATCCAGATGCTGTCTTTTAAAGTATTAAATCCAAATCTGAATACAAACGGTATGGTGTGAAACTTAAAATCTGTGGCATTCCCCTTTAATAAGCATAGACTCAAACATAAATGGCTTACTTTACCAATCAAAGAGTGATTAATTGGTCTATTTCCCATTATGCTAATAAACCAGCAATAATACAGAAGTTGCTACTGTGAAAAGAATTACTCAGGGGGAGGCTATTTATTGCTTTTGATTTTGTAATTCCCCTTGAAAGCCATTAGATGTATCTCACAATGCCGAGCCACAGTATATATACGATTCAGAGCCATGAGTCCTTGTTTACTTGGTTTGTCTCGGTGCCAGCATTTCCTAATTGTCCTCTCTGAATTTAGCAACTTGGTCTCTCGTCATTACAGTGCCACTGAAGTCCTAATGAGTGGAATTGTTATCTGAAAGATGGCCCCCTTTTTTTCCCTGCTGCAAAAGCACATTAGATCCAGACAGCTCATTTCCATTCCCCCTGTCATCTCTCTAGAAATGACGTGCAGTGCTTGAAACTGTTTATTTCCAAATTCAGACCTCCTCCGCGGCAGCCATCGGCTTCAATTACCAGTTTTTCCTGAGCGGAGCCATCAGGCAGCCTGACACTGAGGTCCAACCTAATTCCCACCTTCTCCAAAGTCAAGAGCATAATGTGCAGATAAAAAAGGTGGAAAATAGCCTGCCACTCATTAGCATGCAGCGCCTGCCTGTTCATTTGCTTGCTGCGAATGAAAGTTCTGACACTCAGCGCCTTGTGCAATACGAGAATAGTCCTCTTCAGACTGCCTCGCGTCCTTACTGCCACAGAAAGGTCATCGGCAGAGGTGTGCGCTCACCAACCTGGCTCGCTGCTCTTCACTGGCCCACCTGGGAGAGGGGTTAGCTGGGGGTATTGATTCAGGGAGAACCTCATTACCTGCTGAATCAACATATTATTGCCATGTTTCACCCAGCCGAATTGTTTACAAGTGTCTTTAGCGCGGGCAAAAGCCTGCTCTGGTGGGCCACGACCGCATTCATTAGTCCCTGACCCTGGTGATTATGTGTTATCTGATACGCTGCTATCTGGCTTGGCCGCATGAGCAGGGCCACTGGCCTGCATCGGCCTGGGCCCATTACAAGCCCTCTCCTTTTCTCGCTCCGTTTTTCTCTCCCTCTCCCCCCTCTTTCCCTCTGTCTGTGCTCCCTATGAATGTATCCATTAGCCTGCCGATGTGTAAATTGTTTTCACCTGCACTGCGGGCAGATGGGGAGCAGTGTCTCTGTCGTGATTTCCTATGCATGAGCTTTCTAATCAGTCAGAGAGTAACACGATTCCCTTGCTCCTCGCTCCAAAAAGGTGAGCTGGCGCGAGCATGTACACATACATTACATACATGCGCACACATGCACTCACAATCTGCAATCAATATGCACACTATGTTGTGGGGATATTGGTGCGGTGACAGGGTTCATTATACGAGCTCGCCTTACAACACCACGATGATGGCTTAATACAGCGGAGAGGGCATGGGCCCAAGCTGATCCTTGCCTCTGCCATTACCAATTTCAGTTCAAATCGAAGGATAATTTGACCAGGAAGACTAAACCCACATAAGCACAATGACATCCAGCAGCAGTGTCAACCGAGTGCGACCTCCGGAAGAGACGGGAGAGGACGCCGCTCACGCAAACAAGTAAAGCATTCCCTGTATTAACGCTTTAATGTGGATGTGACATGTGCCCTGTGGGCCTCTTCTGCAGAAGGGGGTCAAATGAGCCATCCAGGACTGGATTGGCTCTTTAGGTGTAAGAATGGGTGCTCATATAATGAGCTGTCTATTCGTGGCTGCAGGTCTATTCGGGCTCCTCAGAGATAAACTTAAATATCTTTGTAGCACAATTTTATAAATGAAGTTGTTTCAAGAAAGAGAGTCCAAGCTGATTACGTCTATCATTATTGGGGTGGCTGTGGCTCAGGAGGTAGAGTGGGTCATCCAGTAATTGTAATGATGCTGGTTCGATTCCCTGGCTCCCCTGGCTGCACGTCGAAGTATCATTGAGCAAGATACGGAACCCCAAATTGCTCCTGATGAACAGGTTGGCACCTTGCATGGCAGCCTCTGCCATAAGTGTGTGAATGGTGAATGTGACAAGTGGAAAAGTGCTATAGAAGTTCAAGTCCATTAAAGCAGTTTTACTGTACATATGATATAAAAATACTGCCAGATACAGTTTAAGAAAGGACACACACTACTAAATTATATGAGCAGGAGAAACTGCTTATTCAAAACCTCTGTATACATCAGTTCAAGACACAGGATACTAGGGGTGGGCAATCTGATTATTTTAGATCGTGACTGAACTTGAAAGTGTCCACGATCTACTTTTCAGGCGAATCGAAGAGATCTCAATCTTTAAAGGTGCAATATGTAAGAACTGGACACCTGCTGAATTCATAATCCCAACAAATAGCATATCACCAGAGTAACTGCTTACTGTATTCTGTTGATATGATTGTAGCTTCTCTTAGGTTGTTAGCTAGCTGTGCAGCTAGACAGACAGTAGATCTCTACAACACAATATATGGACGTCTTTGACATAAAATAAAGACCGTTTTTTCTTTACATTCTGTTGATAATTTTAGTTCATTTAGAAAGGTTTTATAATTCAATTCTTATATATTACACCTTTAATGTCTTCTTACTTCTTTTCCCAAACTTCACATAACCTGAGTGACTAGCAGATCTGCGCTACGTTGCAAACCAAAAGAGTGATGAAGCCAACTAGATGGCTAAGCTGATTGGAGAAATTTCTTCATGTGGCTCTTCCTTTGGTGACGTACTGTAAACAATGCAACGTGAGTTATGGGTACCAACATGGTGGATGAGGAGCTTGTGCCAAAAATAGATATCTTTAATGCAATGTTGTATTTTAGTGGTGCAACCATAGAAATTCATTGACTATTTAAAGTCTGGAAATAGTCTACAGGGCATTTCAAAATTGAGAGAAAAGATAGCAAATTAGATTGTGGCTCATGACTGCGATTAAGATCATGACATTATTTTTTGGCCAAAACGCCCTCCCCTACAGGATACTGATGCACAATAAGAAGAGATAAAAACAATATATGCCACATTCTAGTTCAGCATCAATAAAAGGTTCACTTCAGCGCAAGTCACCAGCTGCACAACAGCCGGTTCATTACCACTGAGCCTGAGCCAGTAAACATGGAGGTGGAAAGGCACCATCTTAACAAGGCCAGGGATCAGTGTAAACAACCACTACAGGTGCAAACAGCAAGCCCTGCCTGCCAGACGCCTGACCTGAACAGCCCAGCCCACGTGAATCTCATCATCTGACAACCGCACACGCTGCCCTTATTCGCTGCCATGTACCACACCGCCCCTGCTAACAGCTGTCAGTCAAACTCCTGGCTCACAGATTCTTGTCAAAGTTAGAGATGATCCTCTCTTTCCTGTCTCTCTCGCCCACTGACAGGATGTGTGACACAGACTGTGAGCATGTGAAAATGATTGGAAAAAGTCTGGATGAGACTGGCGGTAAACGCTCAAGGAATGACTAGAAAGAAAAAAGAAAACAGAGAATGTATCCACTCTGCAAACTACGACATCACAAGGCGTGCGTGCGTTAACAACAGGCCACTGTCATTAGACCTGTGAGTCTTTGTTCAAAACCACACTGAAGGCATTGTGCTCTCAGACAGCACTCGAGACTGCACTGATGTTTATTCAAATACCCAACAAGTGCAGCATCATGGTGAATCTGATCTCCTCACTCATCCTTAGTGCTAGAAGAGACAACACCTATACAGAAAAAAATAAAGCGAAAAGAAACAACTCTACATTTGAAAAAAAAAAAAAAATGCACACTATGCGTCTTAATACAGCTTAGCACAGCCTCTTAGTGTTCAATGTCGTCTTAAGTCGCAAATGAAAACGCAAACATTGGAAACTAGTTCCCCTCCATCTCATTCTATTTTGTCAGCTTTCTTTTCCATGAAATTATAAAGGGGATTTGTTGCAGCTTTTCATCCACTTGATAGCACTTAACTAATTGCTGTCCTCTCATAGACAAAAACGTACTCACAAAACATAGACACACGTAAACCATATGCGGGCACACGTGTGCGCACACACAAACATATAAAGATTAGGCAGTGATATTTTGTATCCTTTTTAAAATTTAATCAGGCCTGCTTTTGAACAGATACTACTAATATCATCATCTGGACACATTTAATCTTTTTAATATAACTTTGTGAAAATCAAACTATACCTGTGCCAACTACAAGTGCCTACTTTCTGAAACGATTATAAAAGCCCGGTCAAATCTCTTTCGCTAGTGGTATCAGCCAATTATAGAAACAAGTGACCATTGAATTAACACATGGAACTTGAAAGCTTTTGCACTCTGATGCAGAATGCTCTCTGGAAAAAAATGTGTCAGACCTTAATTTGCAATTTCACAGGCAGTCACCTGAGTTCTGGGCAAACAATGGGCTTTAACTCAATGGAACCCACAATGGCATTGTAAATGTTAAAATGTGTTGATAAATGTCACAGTTCTTCTCCAACGTTTTTGTAAATGCTATCCAGACAGAACTGCGAATGAATGAATAACAAATGTTCACACTAAGTTCATTTCAAACTTGCAACAATAGGTGACTCCTACGCCTTTTTTCTTCATAGATGAGAATTGAGGATTTGCATTAACCCCAAACACTGCTTCAGTATCTAAGTGATAGTGAAAGAAGTGAAGGGAGGGCCATAAAAAACCAGAGCTGTGGAAGAACAGCCACAAAAGACAGATAAACCCAACACCACAGAGAGGTGAGCCAACTGTTCCAAGTCTCACACAAGGGGAGGAAGAAAAAGGGGAGGGGGCGGAGAAGATAATTTAGCATTTGTGTAAGCTGTTTATCAAATTATTAACTGCACAGATGTTTCTGACTAGCTAGGGGCTGAACATGGGCTCTGCCAGGCAGGGGGAACAAAGGTCTGATGGATTCAACGGAGATGTGCACTGAATATCAATTTAATTTACTAGCTGTTAATTCTCATGCAAATTGTGACCTCTGTTAGGGCATATCAATGGCCATACACATTGTATGTCTTCAGAGGAGCAGCAGGCAGAGACACTGTATGAAACTACAAATACGGAAAATAATATTTTCAGTGCAGCCATTTATGTAGTAAGATTTGAAAAATGTAGGCAAGGCACTTTTTTGTTTTTACTGATAAACACTTGTAAAGACTATACCTTCTCTATCATCAAAACTATTTTTATTTTGCATTTGGGCTATATACATTTTTTTCTCACTCGGAAGGAATTATACTGCAGAAAATTCATAGTAGAGTTCAAATGAATGCTGTTTAAATGATATGTAGATAAGAACACAGTGTGGAAGAAAATAAATTATGAGCTCTGTAGTTTTTCTATGCATTTGTCTATGCAAAGTGACAGAAATTATACTCACCAACACATATAAGTCACAAGTTGAGTCCAGGCTTTTCACCTTAACTGGAGTGTCTCCACTTTTGAAGCAATCTCACTCATGATGCCAGTACATCTTGATGATTTTTCTGCCTGATACACAAAGTAGAGCAGAGCAACACATGCATATTAAACAGTGGATGTGAATGTTATCTATTTTGTGAACCATAATCTGCTGAAAACAATCATGAATTCTTGGTATGACATCCAACCAAGGTTGATCACTTGCATCAACCTCAGCTGAGCTCAGCTGGAACAGCAATGTTGCAAGTCCCATTTTCTTCATCACCTCCAAAGTACCGCCTTTCAGCTCTCCACCGCACAAACAAAAGGCCTGGCAACAATATCAATTATACATGCAGGAGGCAAACAAGGGGATTTATTTCACAACAAATAGCCTCATAGAGACATGCTGAATAGGACAGATTAGCATTAGAAAAGGACAACAAAACTCCCCAGTTCAACGGCTAAAGAGCAATTTGATGGGACTGGAATTGGGGAAATTGCTTGATTAGGGTTTGCATTTGGAGGGGCTGTGAATTTCAGAAACCCAGCAAGGACATGTAGTGTTGTCGCTTTGATAAAATGACGTGCTGCTGCAGTCAAAACATGACATTATGAGAGCTGTCAGTGGTGAACTTTGATAATGCAAGACAAGATCAGGGGATGATACTACAGCCATTTGAGCAAATGAGACATCAATCTGTATCTGATAGAGAAAAGGAAGCTATCAAATGAAGACAAAGGAAGCCTTTTGATGGCTGGTATTTAGGCCAGTCAGGTTACAGACATTTTTTGGAAGCAAATGTTAGGCTTTTCTGAAATATGAGGCAATAATTCATCCTGGAAGTATTCTTTATACTTAATTTGATTTGTTTAAATTTGTATACAATTAATGTGCTCTGTGTTTCACTAAATGTTTCCTTACCCGCACATCTGTGAGAGCAAGACTTCATTTTCATCTTCAACACCATACCTTTACCGCGTAAAGTTGCTTTTGATACATAATATCTAGAGACGCTCGCGCCCTAGCTCGTACCACGTGCTCTCTGTGTTTATCAGCGGTGATTTCTGGGAAGCGGTGCTCATGGTAACCAACGTAAACACCATCCACCCTCCTCCGCCTCCTCTTCTTCCCCGTCTCGGCTTTGCAGTAGCGCCAAACCGGGCGAAAATGGCAAGCTTGGCTCCCAGCGAGGACCAGTATTATGAAAAGATAAAATCGATCCAGCAGAGCATGCATAAAAGGTGAGGTTTCGTTCATTTTTATATAACTGGAACAAGGCCTGGTGGAGACCGCGAGCTCGAGTTGTGATCTCTGCTGCCCGCTTGGCACAGGGAGATAACGAGCTAGCTGCTTAGCTAACCAGCAAAGACAGGGGAGACGGAGATGCTGGGTAGCTAGCTAGTTCATTAGCCTGTTTACCTCGGACGCCACCTTTTGCTTACAACAGTAACGTTGAGGTTGTTCTTGCATGTTAAAGATGAATGGAAAGCTAACTTGACATATCTGTATCTTAACATATCATTAGCGTCAGCATATTAGCCAAAGTTCGTATGAAGCTAACGCTCGTGCCTCTTTCCTGGGTACATTAGTAAATAATTGCATCGACATTAACATGCGCATTTAGCTAACTGTATGTAACTTATTCGTGTATCAAAGTTAGCACACGCATTGCATGCGTTTCTTATTGGGTAAATTGATAAGTACCGTTAATAATGCTGATAATTAGCCACAAATTAGCCACGGAGATGCTGCAGTGTTGTGTGTGTGTGTGACAGTTCCTCTGATTTGAGCGTGCAGGGAGAAGCGGAGGCTGCAGCTGGAGAAGGAGCTGTTTTCTTACTCCAGATCTGACAAACGAATGTAAGTTATATAGATTACTTTATAATAAAGAATTTATCTGACAGCTTTTATTCCTTGACTTTCACGCGAGACGTTAATTAAACACCTGAAATATTTAAGCTGAGTCCTCAATGTGTACAAGTCAGTTTATGTTAAATTAGTTTTGCAAATGTACCACATATTTAATGAGTATACATACTGCATACATCACTTACTGTATACATATAGTTAAGTTAGTATTTTCATTTGTAATTTCTTTTGTTCACCCAAGTACTCAAGTGTTTTACAAGCACAATGCACATTTGGATGTGTGCAGAGCATCCTGTTTTCATTGTAAATTGATTCTCATAAATATTAACATGCCAGGTCAAAGCAGCAAAGCTGAGGTTGATAAGAGAGTCGAGAATGCCATTTTAATTTAAAACATATTGTGCTTAACCTTTTCTTGTGAAAAGTCTAGCTCTTATTTTTTGACAATGGTCCCAGATAATATTTCTTTGGAATAATAGTTCTCCACTGCCTTCAGCTCACAGATAAAGTGTTCCAAACTGCGCAGTTATCTCAAGGAAATCTGTGACAGGGAAGCACGAGCAAAAATGAGAAACCTTGAGCTTCTGAGAGATGTGGAGTGCATAGAAATTGGCATGAAGGAATACAGTCCTGACCAAGGCCCTCTGCAACAAGAAAAGGTATAATGCACACGCATACACACATTCAGTGGAACACTGAACAGATAAAACCAACGTTTTTAAAATGATGTATGGTAAAAGAAATCTTTACAAACACTGTCAACAGAGCTTGATCCCGGTTTAGAAAATTGTTCTTTTTTTCTAAAATATTTTTAGCAAATTTAAAAGTCATCTATTAATTTTTTCAACACTGTGTATTTAGAAAAAAAAAAGACTTAATGTAACAGGTTACCAAATGCACTGGGACTTTAGAATAAAAACAATAAACTCACAGACCTACAGTTTAACAGATCATTTTCTTGGAATCAATATTTATTAATGAAGCAGGTACCTACACATTTGCCCTAATGCTGTGCTGTCATTTTTACCCCGCAGTAGAAACATTTGCTTGCAACTGCTTGATGTGACAATAGTAAACACTCAAACTGTGCAATTTGTCATGACAAGCAAATGAATGAGGGAGAAAACAATGAGCCAGTCAGATTATCACTTAAAACTCAACGACAGTGCTTGACAGCTTAATATCAAATTAACAAAATTGGCTAATTATGACTCGCTGAGTTAATTGCCCAATATAGAGACTCTGAAGTGCTCCAGAGGTTTAGTCATTTTCTCCCCTCAAGCAGTTGGTTTATTTCCTCTTGATGCTTTATGAGTCCTACATGTTTGTTGTTATTTTAGTTGTCCTGTCGCTCTTTGTTTCCATTTGGTAAAATTACACAAATTTTTCTGCTTAAACTCTTATGTTTTGGTACAATGTTAAGCATACATTCTCAAATGTACAGTGAGAAAGGTGAAGGTACACATGCACATGCTGAGATGTTGCATGTTGTATTTTTTTGTTAGTGTGAAAAATGTTCAAATACAAGAGCGGATAAATGAAAAATTCTGAAAGTTGTCTATTGTAAAGCAGCCATTGTTTTGATGAAAAAGTGTGGCATGTTTGAGCTAATCCAAGTGCCCCTAAAGAGGCCATTAGGGTTTTTTTAATTGGAGTTGGGATTAAGGCAGTTTGTCTGGCCAGTCAGATAAATGTTAAAGGGTGTCGGTAGTTACAGAGGACACTCACAGGGGAAAACGCCATCTGATTGACTGTGATTGACTGATGCTTGACGTTTTAACCTCTTTCAAGCCACATGCAGATAATATTCACCACCACTATCACAGCACTATGAGAGACCTTTCGTCATGTTTGCATACAGTGTCAGTTGCCTGCCACATGCCACATAAATTTAGTAATTATCATCTTTTTGTCATTTACTTTGATATTTTTCAGTGTTCTATCTATCCATCTATCTATCTATCTATCTATCTATCTATCTATCTATCTATCAGCTCTTATCTTTGTGTATGATTCTCTTCTTAAATCTCTAACAGGCTGAATTTTTAAAAAGGATTTCCAGTTTAATGGAGGCAAGAAAGAAAATGGGACAAGAGCTTAATGCAGAAAAGGTAATATTAATATGTATAACATAAAATGTCAGCTACTAGAATAGTAATAACAATAGTATTCCTGTTTGGAAGTAACATAATTCTGCATCATATATTTTAAACCTCTTCTGCTGTGTATTTTGTGACCTCTGTGTGTGGGTGTTTTTACACATATTTTTGTATGGTTGAAAAAAGGCACTTGTTTTTTTTTATGTTGGATCCTTCCTTTTTGAAATGTTTACAAGGTTTATGCAAATCTCAGTTCTATCAAGCTGTGTTTTCAGGTTTAGAACAACAAAGGAAAGTAGACATTATGCCTCGTAAATCTGTAGAGGAGTCTGCATTTAAACTGTGTATCTGTAATAGCACAGGTGTCTAATCCTAGCTGGTTCATCTGTACAAGCGATGTAGTTCAAGCCCATAGCTGCTTTCTCCCTTCACTTAAAGCAGTTAAAGCTCTTTTAGATGAAATGTCTAAGACATCTCATAATAACTTGGAGCATGCTGTCTAGAGCAGTCACTTGTAACTGTGTGCAAAACCCCCGTCAGCCTGTCGATATTGTAATGAGCAAAATGGTACCGTCACTCCATTATGCATACAAGCCATTGGCTGGCAGTGTGCATGTCCCTCAGGCTGCAGCATTCATTAAGGGAAGCTTACCGGGCTGAAAGCTGGAGACAGATGATAACGGGATATGATTTTCATATTTAATACATTCCTTGGAAGAGCACACGCGTGCCGCAGATTGATAGAAGAATCAATTGCTACTTTAGTGAAACACTTTCTACTTTGCCCTGCAGCTACCGATGGAATCACTCAGCCAAGAAATTAACTTTTCCTCTTTTTTACCTACTTTGTGGATCTGCTGGGCAGGCTGCATGGTTTACAGTGAATGTTATTAAGCAGCTAACTGTTTGGTATTTAAGACGCTTATCAGAAAAGAAACAGAAGCCATGCTTTTTGTTATTATGTTTGGAGGGAGGCTTTTTTGCTTCACTCTCTCCCCCCCTTGGTGACATTGCAGACATGAATCAAAACTTGTCTAAAGGATTTCTAATAAGATGAAAAGTTAAAACATTGATCCTGAGACATTCTTCTGAAAGATGATGTGAAAAGAATTCCGACCTTGGCCCAAGTACGATACACTTATTCAAAGTTGCAAAGTGGATAGTTAACATACTTGAGCTGAATATCTTTCAAAATTAACCTAAACAAGAAATCTAAAAGTTTAGAATCATATTTATGCCTTGAAAAATAAATACATTTTTAATGAGGCAATGGAACATTTTGTTGCCAAAAGTGAATACATTTCATGTTACATACACTGTTCTTCCCTATATTTGCAGGTCGAAGCTGTGCATAGCCAGCACCAGGATAGCTCCCTCTCTCACCTAGCTAAGGATTTTACACAACCACCAGCAGTAATTTTTATGGGCCACCAGACCTCCAGAGGGTCTGACGCTGAAGCTGGCACCACAAGTGTACACTCACACCAAGCATTGCATCGTTCACCCAATCGCAGCGTGCACTCCCGCGAACGTCTACCAAGTGGCCTTTTGAAGGACTTCAGAGTTGGCGGAGAGGATGCCGACAGCAACCGAGCACATTTATCAGATGACATTTCAGGCTCAAACGATTCCCCTGACGGCTGTAATTTGAGTGACAAACATGAAAGAACGATGGTGGTGCTCCCATCTGTTAGTGCCTTAACAGGCGCAGCTGGCAATGTGCCTTTTGGAAGTGATGATGAACAAGAACGGTCACCTTTGGTGACCTTGACGGGTCCTGAGAAGAATCTGTCTCCTAGCGGCAGCAGCCCAGTGAAGGCTGAGAATTCCCCTGCAGAACACACTGACTACCGTGAGGTTGCTGGTCACACGCCCATAATGGAAGATGGAGAGGGAGGTCTCAGCCATTTGATGCCTCAGACCACTTTTGGAAAAGAAGCTCAAGATACACCAGGTTTGCAATGCTGTTCCTTGCTTGTTACCTTGTTATATCTTTTTAGTGTCTTTCTTCAAAATGGCAGTTGAAAACACTTTATTTAGCCTTTTTGACGATTTAAAATAAGTGATGCACTGCACTGTGTTTACATTCAGATAGATGTGAGAGTGTCAGCACCCCAAGTTCTGATGTGCAGTTGTCAGAGAGCAGTGCTAGTGACCTGTCCCTATCTTTGACACAATCTGAGCTGGAAGAGGATCTGCCAGAGGGTGTGGCACCTGAGAGGAGTGCCACTTCTCAAGGGAGCGATGATCACAATCAGCACAGCTGTGAATCATCCCTGAACTCTGATGGGTCCAAGAAAACACCACAGCTAAACTCAGCTCCACTGGTGACCTTGGAAAGGTACAGTATGTATGACTTCTGTACTTTGTTGCTGGAATTGTCAAAAGTGCATCAACATTTTGATTGCTTTATGGCACATGCTCTTCTTAAAACATGTACAATGCAGTCAGAATGTGTTTCTAAGATTTAAAGCTAAGTAAAGTGAGAAAGGAGAATGTTGTGCACAGCCATGCTGAACCACAGAGGGCTGGTAATGATAGGAGCGGGCGAAGACACTGTACAGTCCTTGCCACCATCACATCAGAGGCTGACAGAAAGGATTGTGGGAGTCACGCTCCACGCCACCATGCTCTCTATAGCTCAGCAGCAGCTGCGGTGGTGGTGGCAGTGATGCATCTTATAGGGAGAGCTCAGGACCTGTCACCAACAATATTGCCATAATCCAAGATAATGCTGTAACAGAGCAATTTTCTGCTTGAGAGACCTCAGGAAGTCCCCAATGGAGGAGGAAATTTGTGGCACCATAGAGTGTTCTGGAGGGTGGGCATGTGGACAGCACTTACAGCCACAAATCCTTGGCGTGATGATGGCCTCTGAGTTGAAGGATCATTTTGGATGGGGTTAGAGCCACAGAAAATCCCATGTGAATGTTTGCGCCCAAAGCCTCTGCATTGTCACTAGAATATGCAGTATTTTATGAACAGGACCTCTTATGCTCTCAAAGAAGAAGAAGAAGAAAACTTTATTTGGTGTGTAATTTCTTTCTTTACCATTTACCTATTCTTAGGGAAAGTCCCAATGCCTAATTTTTTGTGTTCTGTCTTTGGGTTACATACATTATGCTTGTCTACAACTGTATGCTTTATTTTTTAGATTTAGTATCCAGTTGCACATGTGCTCACAATAATGTTATTTCAAACAAGCACATCATTTTACTGTAACTGCAAAATATGAAGAACCTTTCCAAGCATTATTTCAAATCAAAGGCTGTATTTAAAAAAATGTCTGGTCGCTTTATGTGTCAAAAGTAGTATGAAAGATTTTTATTTTCGCTCGGAGAGTGTAGTATGTTTGTTTGTGCATGACTGTGTTTTTGTGTGGTCTGTTATACTGTTTATAGCATGACCTCAAGAGGAACTGCAGTTAGCCTGTGCTGGGAGACGATGGTGGGGGTTGCTGCTTTCATTGTTAACACGGAGGGCTTCTGTGTACGAGGAGAAAACCGGAGGCTTTGATGTAAAGCTCCGAGAGCATCCAGTCTCTATCCTCTCTCCCTCTCTCCCTCTCGCTCTCTTAAGGTTAGAGTTTATATCGCTGCCTCCATTCAGCTCACAGTCAGGAAAAACAAGCCTGGGCAATTCATTAGATTATCCCATTATATTTCTCCTCCAGCATAGCTGGGGTGAGTGACAGTATACGACTGAAATATCCTCCAGGTTTTTTTTTTTATTCTTAGAGACTCAACATAATGGCCTCACTGTGTCCTGCTCTCAAATATGTCGTCCCTGAACTGCATGATGCACCATGATGGTGACAGTATGTCATTCAATTTAAAGTTGAGTTTTTAAAAATCCAATTCATGTGTAAAAAATTAACAATAACGTAAATGTTTTGCAGTGTCATTAGGTCAGCGTGTTTTTACAAATATACTTCAGATGTGTGTTTTTTCCTGGTTTTCAATTCAAGTCTCAGCACAGAACTATGTAAACAGTGTGTTCATAGTGCAGTGGGACATATCCCAAATTTAGTCTGGCGGCCCCTGCACTCATTGTGTTGTTATCACTTGTGGTACATTTTTCTATTCCTGTGTGTGTATTTGCTGCCTGTGCCAGCACAGTAAGATTCTTCTGACACCAATCACTCAACGGTGAGGCCATTCTGTGTGGTAAATCACCCCAGAGTCAGTGCTGTACAATGTGGAGCAATATCGCTGCAGAGAGGCTGACCTCTTTCTCCTAGCTAACAATGCGCTCCTGATGATGTCAACACGCGGACAACGGCAGCATCTAAAGTGAGGTTGGAGACCTTGACATGGAAGCTGGCAACAATACAATGAGACAGAGAGAGGTTTGCAGAAAAACACAACTAATTCCCTCTCTAAAGGTCTCTTTTTGAAGAGCATTGACAAATAAAGTGGAAAGAGAAAGATGACTATTTCAAGGCCCACGCTGACGATAAGGGAGAGAGAGAGAGAGAGAGAGAGAGAGAGAGCGAGAGAAAGATAGAGCTTTTGCCTATGCTACTTCAGCCACACTGAAGAGGACTTAGCACAGACGGATTGCACACTACAGAATGTCATGGATATAATTCAAGCTGCCAGCTTAATCAGGATGTTACCAGGAAACAACCTGCAAAAAAGAGGGAGCAATTGTTTGCTGACCCCTAACCCAGGAGCCCATTACAGATTGTCATAAATTCTTTTTTGGCTCCTTTTATGTAGCGGGTCTCAGGATCTCTCGGCTTGGGGTTTCTGGGAGAATTCAATGAGGGCCACCCAGAGCTTAATTCTCAAAAAAGAGATGGATTCCCAATATCCACATGCATTAGGCATCCATTTCTCATTTTGCAGCCTCACACAGGACCAGATTAAAGTGTAAATCTCTCACCAAAAGAAATCACCTTGAGGCCCCTCTTTTTTATGGTTGCATTTTTCCCTTACACTTTTTAATGTGATACTCTGCAAGTGTTACAAATCTTTTAAAATTTTCATTTGTTTATTTATATTATCATATTACACATTTGTTATGAAGTTTATTTTGCAATGTAAGTGCATATAGCTGATTTAAAGTTTAAGTTCAACAGTAGGCAGCCAATTCTACGAGCTCTAGTTTGAATGCCAGGTTTTACAAGCTTTCCCATGTGACCTGTAATCACAAGTGGCACCATCAACAGACACACTTTAAATCGTTGAAGTCCTGTATTGTGGCGATGGCACTGTAATGATCAGATTCTTCCAGCAGTCCTTGAGTACCTCAAGGAAATTGCCTGGAAAAAATGTGTCACTGATTTTTCTGATCAAAAGAAATCCTCTTTTTCTTTTTTTTAGAAACAAATGGCAGGCCTATCGATCACATGGCATCCTCCATTTTTATTTCTTTTCACTACATTAATGGGTATTGCTTTTTTTTCTTAGTCTCTCCCAGGAAGGACTCTTTAATCTGCTAGACAGAATCGAAGGACGACTCCATTGTGAACGGACTTGCGTGTATGGGGGTTCTTCAATTGATGAAAGACGACTCAATAGAATTATCAGGTGTGCTCTTCCTGTCGTTCTTCAAACTTTACAGTCTTATCCCTTTCTCACTAACTAAATGCTTTGTATATTTATTTAACGGCCATGGGGAAGCCCGTGCAGACGAGGAAAACATATTATCCTCCTGCCAAGGGCTCTCACTTTAGATGGAGTGTCATCAACCGACATGCACACGTCTTTATTTCTGAGGGGTTTTCAAACACATGGGATTGTTCTAGTTACCACCCTGTTGAATTGTTATTGGGAGTCAGGGAGATGGAGGATGGAGAATTTGTTTCATTAGACTGGGCTTATTTTTCATAAGCCTTTCATATTTCATAGCACGATTAATTTACCGTAATTGGGGTTCTTGTTGTAAAGTACGGATAAATGTCTGGCAAAGGGAGGCTTTCTCACTCTTTCTAAACCCAGTATACACTTATCCCCATCTGTGCAAACATGAGTGCTGTAAATGATGTCAACAACATCTTCAGTAGTAAGGGGTAGTGGCCGTCTTGTGTCATGACCCTCACCATGTTGTTTAGTCTTGCTATGATATAATGTCAGCAAATGTGTATGTGCATTGATATTTGTGATTATACTACATTGTGTGTGACATGTTAGCTGCTGCTGGATGTACTCCTGACCCGCGGGCTGAGCCCGGGGCTCTATTGGCAATAGCTGACTGCTCTCTATATATTGGACAGCCTTTGTAATGGTGGAGCAAGCCTGAATGACGAGGACCTTGAAGCATGTGGAGCAGTCATCCTTCATGAGCTTCAGAGGTTGTCATGGAGCACAGCAAAGGGCTGCCTGCTACCAAAGGATCTAGTAAGGGCTCACCAGTCTTGCACTGAGCCTAATGAAATAAGGTAAGGCTCCTGGTTTCTATGTCAATTTAACACCAAAGGCTGATGTCAGTGTTTCTTTTGTGAGTGTTTGTTTCGGTAGCGCTTTAAAAGTAATTAAAAGTATTTATTGCATAATTAACTGTTAATACGTGCATAATTAACTGCTAATGAATGCATAATAAATAAAACAGCTTGAAAAAAAATAGCTTGGTAAAAGTTTAACAATGACTCACTTTAGTTAAACTCAATAAATATGTTCATAATGCTATTATTAATGATTATTGTAATCTTACAATAAATATGTTTATTATACTATAATTAACACTTATAATGTCTTATTAATATTGATAAGCATCTCATAGGACTTAGAAAAGGCCTTATTACCTGTTAACTAACACTTATTACAAGAACCTTAAGATAAAGTGTTGCCTTTGTTTTGTGTTCTGAAATGGACTCACAATGACCTAATCAGGTATTATCATTACTAGTCTTATACCTTTTTTTACATAATGTTGCATTTAAAACAATCCGAAATTTCTGTGATGTTGGGAAAAAAGAAAAGAAAAACTTGAACATTTAAAAATAAAGTATTGTTTATGTAATAAAGTTTGTGTTTTGTGTGGACAATGATATTTTCAACAACTGTAGTGAATAGTGCTAAAATAGAATAATTCACAGCACAAATATCAATGTGCTGAAAGCTATAGGTCAATAGTCCTTTCTTTTCTTTTCAGAGAGACAGTGAACAGACTTACTGTAAAGGTGAATTCCACTTTTCAGACCAAGAGTGGATAGCTGCCTGTGCACTTTCTTTTTTTTTTTTTCTGACCAGAAAGTGGGGGAGGGAGCACGCACTTACAAGAGACGCTGCGATATTGCACGCTACCATTCGATACAGTCTTCCTTGTCCACAAATGTAAAGGTCATCTTTGGTGTCACCTTGTGCGGTAACACTGCACGGGTGAATGTCATGAGTAAATTAAAATGCCCTATCTGTGACTTCCAGTCCTTTGGATAATGAGTAGTTATACTCTGAGCCAAATCCATGCTCTGCTTCACTACTCTATTGATTCCACCGAGACCTTCCCTGCTATATACTCAGTCCAAAGACACACATGTCCCTCTCTCTCCTGTGGAGATACCTATTGGCTTTTTCACCTGTTATCCACTTTTCAACCAGGAGCTATATTGCTGTCTCTGTGTATTCAGTGTTAACTGGAATTCATTAATGATTTCTACCTTCTAAAGTGTCTTAAGGTGGACTAGCACGCAACCTTTTGAGAGTACTTCATAAAAAATAGCTTGACAAACATATTCAGATGTCTTCACATAATGGTCAAACTTTTAAGCAACCTCAATTTTCTTGATAGTCGAAGAATTTTTCATTGGAAGGAGGTAGAATTATGACTATTTGTAGATGTCCTACTGTGTATTTGATAAGAAAGCCTCTCTGTCTCTCCCACCAAACCCACCCCCACCCTCACTGCAGCGCCAGCCTCCCTCCTGATGCCGCTCGGCTGTGGGATCGCTGGTTCAAGCACGCCCTCCTGCTCAAGGAGCGCCGTGTCCTCAGCACTAAGCGCCTGGTCCAGCTGTTCACGCCGCTGCTGCTGGAGCGCCATGCCACCTACAGCCACCAGGTAGCGTTGGAGGCACATACAATGCCATTACACATACAAACAGGAGGTCACGCACACTTGCATTCACTGGCACTCAGAGCACATAAACACACACATATGACTATAGGAGTAAAATGGCTTCTTTTTTCTTCTTTCTTAAAAGGCTAATGTTTTTGTTTCTTTGCATGTTTTTTTTAGAAGAGAGCTGTAGTTGGTACTGAGTACCCTCTTTGTGTCTGGTGTTTGAAACCAAGCCCCGGCTGCCTACTCATCAGATTGCTCCACACGTTGACCTAGACAGAAGGGAAACCCTGACCCATGTGCTAATCGCAAATTACAGCCCCTGCTTGGCTTCTTTCATCTCATGTGGCGTATTCATCTGAGAAACACTTGCTTTTAATTTGGTATTAGCCAAAAGTATAGCCATCAGCTGGGTCCGATTGAAAGGGGGAGCCATTTGGACCTTCTCCACAACGGACAGGATTATTTTAAATTTCCCACTCATTGACCTTGTGCAGATCATGCTCAATTAAACAAAGAAGGAAATTACAATTAATATTCGCACTTAGAGGCCAAAGATAAAGTCAAGAGATTGTCAGGAATCCCACATAAGAAAATGCACCATTCTATCTATCTGCAGGAACGGTCACATACACACACAGGTATTTTGTTTTATTAATTTTTGTGGACTCATCTTGTCTGGGTTCTTGTGGCTTGGAGATCTTTCTCCAGCGTCCCCAACGCAACGAGAGAGGCAAAGAGGGAGACTGTAGAGCCTCTTGAAAATATGAACGGACAAAAGGAAGAGAGGCGCTGCCATCTACATCATTGTGTCCAAGTGCATCAGGAAAAGCCTGAGCGAAAATCTTTCTCTCCGTTTATCTCTCTCACTCCATCTACTCCATCTATTTCTCTCTCACTCCCTCTATTTCTCCTTGCCTCCCTTCATTTTTGTCTCTCTCTCTCCCCTCTGTCCTCTCATACAACAGCTTACTCTCCACACACAAGAGCAAACAGAAATTTCCATTCACGTAATGCCATACAGCCTGGCTACACTGACAAATGGGAGCATGCAGCTCGCATGCACACACTCAAAGAGGCCCTTTGAATATTCAAGTGCTAACAGTTGCATTCATTGATATTTAAAATGCAGTGGGTCTGCGAGAGCCCTCAACCCACGGTACATTTGACTAAATCTAAAAAAAGAACAAAGACGGATATTGGGGACAAGGATCAAGACAGTTTTTATTGTGCAGCAGCATCAAATACCAAGTGGCAAGCTCAGATTGGCATGTGTTTGCCTCCCTTCCCCTCTCAGAAAATGAAAGCATGTACATTGTCGATGCTCACTGCGACCCACTGATAACAACTTACAACGTACTTAAAGTTTGTTACTGTCAAAATCCTCCTGATCATCCCCTCCATATTAGTGCTCATTAAAAGTAGCAAATGGCCATCTGAGGCTGAGAGGCAGTCTTTGATCACAAAAGAGAGATGATGATGGCAGAATTTGATATGGGGGAGGGAAGAAGGAGAGAAAGGAAATCGGTGTGTGGCATCTCCCTGCTCCTCATCTCCCGGAACAGCTCCTCTTAATTGTGTATCCTCATCTCCCCAGAGATAAAAAATGAGCTGGAGAGGGAGGAAGAGAGCAGTTTGTCTCAATTCTCTCAGCCAAGAGGGGGAGATATCTGGAATGTGTTGCACATTAACGCCAGGGTGATTGCATTCTTTAGGCGCTTCTCTAATCTCATGGATGAGAAGAGAGGGAGAGAAGGGGGGAGGGAGGGGGAAAAAGTGTGATTGAGAGGGAGAGCGGGAGCGAAAGTGTGCGAAATAATCTTTTTTTAGTTAAACGAGCGAGAGAATTTGAAGTTATTTTCTCTTGGCGTTTGAACACGCACTACAGCTGCACCTCTGTGCGAGCAGCCGTGGCCAAAGTAAATGACTTGCCTAATCGGCGAGAGTTCAATTTGACACTTCCTTCACAAAATGGGAACAATTAAGAGTGTGGTTTTAATTTGTGCTGCTCGCAGGCCAAAGTGCTGCTGAGGACACTTGTGTCCCGGTCCAGTGAGGAGTGCCCCTCAGCAGAGGACGAGAGTGACTTGTCTTCTTCGTGTGGTCCTCCTTCTCTCCTGGCTGACGGTGATGTGAAGCCCATGAGGCCGATGCAGAAGCAACAGATCCAAGGTTACTGAAGATTATTAGAGTGATATGAAATAAGCCTGAGAAATTCTAACTATAATTCAATATTAGAATGCTGACTTTTGGTTATTAGTAACACTGGAATGGCTGCATTTTCTAACAATCAAAAACTCTGTCTCCAGCAAGTGTTCTGGTCTTGTTACGGCTGACAGTAGATTCCCCCACATATCCAAACCATTCCACACTGAGATAAGTCTGTCTTTGCCCAGTAATATGTAACAAGACCATTAATAGGAACAAATGTTAGACTACTGCTATTTTTTTTACAAACTACCGCTGCAGAGAACTAAAACTTCCCCTTTATAAAAGAAATCAATTTCACCATAGAGCTTTTTTATAAATCCCTCACAGCCCAGTTTTCATACAGCCTTCTATTCAGAGCTAAAGAAAGACCCCCCATTCCCATTTCTATCCCTAAACTCCCTTCCTCCCTGCCTCCGCTTCTCACTATGCCCTTCCCTTTCTTACAGAACTACAAAGTACTGAAGAGGACAGCCAGGACGAAAGCCCTGTGGAAAGTGTTCCTATTAGAGGTAAAAAGGCATCGCCGGTGCCTCCGCATTCACACTGTCCTTATGTTGTGGTTTGTTTTCTTCCCACTGCAGTGAATAATGGGCTCTTTTACACAATGGCTGAGGCAGGATGATCAAGGTGAAACCAGGGTCAAAGTCCCACCTGAAGAGCCGCGCTAGTTCTCTCTAATTATCTCCGAGAAAACACTAGCTATGTTTTCAGCCTGGTCTGAGGCATTCTGGCAAAATTGATAATTCGCTGGCCCGGCATAATGCGGCTGCTTTAATTGTCAGGACGCCAGGGTGGGAAGCCCGAGAGATCTGTCCCCGGCTCTCATTATCTTCTAAACAATGCTCCGGCAAGGCTGGACTTGAAAAATACTAGATGTGAAGGCATCCTGGAAGCAGTTGGTGTGCCCAGCCCTGAGCTGCACCTCTGAAATGTAAAGCAACCCTATATTACCCTTGGCTATCAGATTTCCTACAGGGTGTTTCATGTGTCTGCAACCCTAAGGTGCACAGCTAGCAGAACGAATCCAGTTTCCGATCGCTACACTTAATCAAAAGAGCCATAACCAGTCCAACAAAAAAAAAAAAAAAAAAACATGACCGAAGATTTTTCAAGGAAGGGGTTTTGCTGGGGTGAGCAACATCAATGTCACAATCAAATACCATGACCTTGGAGCTGATAGTAATTGCCGAGCCATGCGCATCTTTGTATCTAGTGGGGGTGTGTTTAGACTACATGTAAAAGCAATGCTGTGTAAAGTGCAGGGGGTGGAATAACACTGGAGATATTTATGCACTGTAAATGTTGCATGTTTTTTAGAAAATGATTAAAAGTGGTACTTTTATTATAAAACCAAGTTAAAAATGTTATGTCTGGGTCATACAAGACCACAATTTTGCTCTGTCCTTTGATTTGATTTGTGTGTTTTAAGCAACATCATTGAGACAACAGCCCATTTATTATTTACCTCTGCTCCGTTGGTTCTTGCCTGCACAGTCGCCTTACACCTTTCAAATATGATACCTACTTTAGTGCGGCGGAAAGTAATTATGAGCGTTTTTAAAACAGAAAATCAATCGTTGCCTTCCTGGTAGGGGATGCTGAGATACTGTGAGATTCTGATTGCTGTCTCATGGAAACTGTTGCTACAGACTGTAGGCTAGAATCAACAGCTTAGCTGATTGAGCACAGTGTTTTCAGCCACTCTGTTCAGCAGTGAGACCAAAAGACTCAGCTACTGAAGCGTGTTGTCTCATCAAACACAGAAACCTCTGAAAGTTGGAAACCTTGGTTTTAAACAAATATTTGACTGTGTGTGTGTGTGTGTGTGTGTGTGTGTGTGTGTGTGTGTGTGTGTGTGTGTGTGTGTGTGTGTGTGAACAGAAACCAAAGCATATCAGTTACTCAAACAATCAGCCATGCAGGAAAGCCTGCAGAGATCTGAAGAGGAGGAGGAGGAGGACGACGATGACCTCTCAGGTGAGTGATGCGGTCCACTCTGCCAGGCATGTAGCTAGCAACTGGAGCCTAACCATTGGTCAATAAAGGTCATGTGTTCTCACAACACATAAGGACTCCCCAGAAAGACATATTTGTTGTATACATAGGTGCTAGCTTAATGAGAGTCAAAGCACAAAGCTATTAGTCCTAGTATTCTCAACCATTTTTGGCTCCTATCCTCATTCGTAGTAATCTTGTCATCTGAATCTAGGTGTTGCATGTTTATAATTCACCAAGGAGCTCCAAAGAAAGAAATATATATTAGTCCTCTCACATCAACATGTGTGCACATCAAGAAATCCTAACACTAAGGTTAAGATACTCAACCTTAGCTTCTCATAATCTGTACCTTAAGTTTCTATATTAATATACATTGTAAATTAGCTTGTGAAGAGATGTCCAAATCAGATGGTTTTATCAGGCCCTGTTTGCTCTTTTAAGGAATAAATCATGGCTGTGAAGAGGACCTGGGGAGGGCCAAACGCTCCTCACATCAAGACCCTTACCCTCGGTAAGAACATTGTTATTATTCAACGGGCCACAGGAAATGGGCCACCAGACACCAAAGTGGTTGATGTACATTTGCATGGCCACTCTCATAATTCCCTGTTCATTTCCATAAGATCAAGGGGCCGCCACCCATTAACTCGCTTACAAAGACAAAAGGCCCCTAAAGCCCCTCTCACTCACTGTTTGCTGGGTTCAGCCAGGTTTTAGAAATCAAAAGCACCACCAAAAAAAAAAAAAAATTGGAGTCATAATATCACTGTCTTTAGGCTTGTTGTCAGAATGCAAACAGATCATGTCAAGAAGAGAATCAGGGACAACTGTTTTGGAAGAAGGGGACTCAAGTGTTGACAAGGACAAATGTCCTTTCATTTTTCACCCTTGAAATGCATTTAGGCTGCTCAAATCAGCGCCCTAAGTGGTTTGAAAAAGAAGATCTAATGATAAATAGCTTGGTGGAAGCTAACACTGTCGTGGTTACATTTGAATATCAACACGACTTCATCAAATCTGCAATTGCATGTGGGTCCTCAGAGCACCTCTTCACTGCGAACCCATTTGGGCTGTAGTAATGGCTGGGTAAACGTTATGAGGAATAATCTTCTCTGATTTCATGTGATTACTGGGCACCACGCTGACACAAGGGGTGAAGTCCGTATCTCCCTGGCCTGGCAAGCAGACGCTCCCAGTCTGCCTATTAGCCCAGGGAAGGGCCTAATGGGCTGGCTCTATTGTGGTCCTCATAGCTGCTGATGTCTGCCACTGCCAGCCCCAGTGACTACCCTCTTTAATAAACATGAGCCAATTTTCGGGCCCAGACCCTCTCAGATGGTGCCTGTCTCCCTGTCATTAACGTGCATGGGAAGCCCAAAATATGTGTGATTAAACAAAATTTGCAGGACAAAAAATTAGAAACTGAATGCTGTGAGCAATGTTGAGACACAAGTTGTGTATTTAAGAAAAACTGTAATCGCACTAGGGTTCACAAGGAAGTAGCGCTAAGAGCTTATAGTCATCATCATGCTTTCTTTGGTCATACAACAATTTCCCCTGTCTTTTCTTGCTTCTCCTGGACGCTTAGATTTAAGCATTCCACTTACCACAGTCACTTCTTGCGCTTTATTGCTTCCACAAGTGGTCTAGAAGCCCTGCACTTAAGCGGCAGCGTAACACTGCAGCATGCTCTTGCCCTGCTTCTCTCCTTTCTCTCTGTGTCTCACTCTCTCGCTGTCTTGCCCTTTCTTCATCTCTCTGCCCCTCTTCCTCTCTGTCTTCCTGTACCGCCCTCCCCACCCACCCCTTCTCCATCCTACTTGCTAATTATTTGCTTTATTTTGTCAGCGAGCTGATGAGTGACATCAAAAGGAGGATGGAACTGGACTCAAAATACAAAAATGGCTTCCTCTCTGTTGTCTTAGACAATAATTATGATTTGCCAGTTAAGCCTAGACTACAGCAGAGGGATTGTAGTTTAAAGCAGAGGCTTTAGTGCAAAAAATGCATTTATAGCCCTTTGTGAGGCTCCTCATTATGTGTGGGCCCGATTCATTAAGTAATTGGTTTGCAGTTGTTTACATGAGTATTAAGGCCTTCTATTCAGGGCCTTTGAGAGATACATTGTGCAAATGTTGCATGTTATGAATGCAGAATGAGAGGCGGGGGGCCAGTCCTATTGGCCAAACACTGCACTCGGCTGAAAAGCGAGAGAAAAGCACTGGGTGCTGCTTTGCATAGCAATGACTAGGGCCTTAATAAGCTTTACAGATTAAATACATGCAGTCTATACAAGATGCAAAGAGATACTCTTAACACATTTATATGTGCTCATTTCACTATTATGGCGTTGTAGAGAATTGAGGTCTTTCATATTCTTTTTTCTCTCTCTCTCTCCTCCTCGCTCTCTCCCACACAGTGTTTTTCAGTCAGA
The DNA here is from genome assembly GCF_040436345.1 of Pagrus major. Lineage (NCBI taxonomy): Eukaryota > Metazoa > Chordata > Actinopteri > Spariformes > Sparidae > Pagrus > Pagrus major. Next base: position 25,987,019 of record NC_133230.1, on the reverse strand, counting down.
TACTTTTATAGAATGTGCTGTTTATTGTATTATAACTCGCGGGGAAGCGACTGATTTGTCCATTAGAAATCTTTTGCTGTCTTTGTGAGTGGAAAAGTAAAATCACTTTGTGGTTGAGTGGGGATGAAAGGAATAATGCACGAAGGAGTGAGTCTTAATAAGCAGCTGCACTCCATGTAAAGACCACTTGTTCCCCTTTGTATGCGAGTGCATGCCACTGCTTCCTCTCGCGCAAAGAATCATTGTGCTCCTTTCTACTGTAGGCATTTCAGATGCCACTCCTTTCTTATTTTTATTTTGGGTTTGTTAAGACCTTTTTATTTTCACCCTGTTTTTGATCCTAAAAAATGCCTCAAAACATGTGCGTATTCACACACACAGGCACACACACAGAATCCTCCAGCCATCAGCTGGTGTGATGATTGTTGTGCCTAGTGCCTGCTTGACAAAAACCTTGACTCAACAATTAGTGGTTTACAGCTTTGCCTTGGACAACAGGATGTGCTCAAGCATTCGACCTCAAATCACTCAGAGTGTCAAAATCAGACTCTCTCTCTCTCCCTCTCTCTCTCTCGATGTGTGTGGATCTCTGACAGCTCACTGGGAGGAGGGATTGGATGGGTAAGAGGGACATGAGCTGAGAAAAAGGACTGGAGGGGAGGGGACGTAGAAAGAGGAGAGCGGGAGATAGAGGGAGACAGAGAGACACTACTGGACAAAGAGGTAGGGAAAGTTGGAGGGTTCCTGTTCCAAAATCTATGTTTACAATTATACACACAATAATCATGAGCACAAAGTAGATGCACAATGAGGCAGGTGGAATCTGTACTTCTGTGAATATTTCTGTTGGACAATATATCCTCTCAGAAAACGACCAATACATTTGATACTTACTATGCATCTTTCTTTTTAGATTTGACAATACAATAGTCGATCTCCTCCTTCTGTGTAGACTTGGGCCTCAACAGGACAAACAATACAGTGATTATAGAGTGAGGTGGCATTTAGAGGCTCCAACCAGAGGAGGTCACTGTCCTACATTGGCTGCTTCAAACCAGTAAATAATTCCTGATTGCCCAATAAAGAATTAAGTTGGCTCTCTGACACATTCTGTGTTTTTGTTTGTTCATTTTAATATTTACTTTGGCTTTTATTACTTTCCTCAAGTACATGTGTTGTGATGTGCTTGAAGCTGATTGAGGCCAAAAAGACAAAAGACGCATATTCAGTTTAGAAATCTGTGGTAATTTATTAAGCTGTTGTGTCTGATGGTGTTTTGTTGCATTGCTTTACATTGTAACTTGTTCATATTATTTTTTCCACGTGTTAGACTTTGACGTGTATGTGTTGGACAAGCCAGCAAATGTTAGTCCACACCCGCATAGGTTATAAAGCACCAAAAAAAAGTAACATGAGATGAATGATCTGTCCTTCAGCCATCCCTTCCACTGGCTGTCTCCAATAGACTGCCACCAGTCAGGAGGAGAGCACACAGTGTTCAAACCATTGAGCCCAGTACCTCTTCCTCTGAGCTGCAGTACTTACTTGTTGCCAGCAGAGAGCACTCACACGTTAGAGAGTGCCCACTCCTAGTGCACTCACAGTTGCCTCTCACTGTTTGCCCCCTACTGAGGGCTATATCCTGCTACCATTCAGGCCTGTTAGAGTACATCTAAACAGGAGCCTAAACAATGTTTCTGTGGGGTCATAGCTGGGATGGGAGTAGGAGTTGATGGGAATGATGAGGTGATGGGTCTCCCTTTACCTTTAGACAAGCACCGCTGCGCAAAAGTGCTATTGTGCTATTAGCATTTGTGTGTGGGTGGCAGTAGCTTAAAAAAAGCCAGGGTAAATAAAAGCAGTTTTCTAGCTGTCGGTCTGTGCAAGGCAGTTAAATGCTTTGTAAGCATTATTTCCTTCGACAGCCACCACATTCCCAAATGTGACTGTAGGATTATGAGTCAAATCTGTCTTCAGTGGCTCGAAAGACGCATATTCTGGTCTTACTTGGGAATTACTTTAAACTGCAATTTGAAAGGACAGTATGTTCCGTATTAATTTTCACAATTTTTTTCACAACATATAGCAACACCACTGTATACCCAGGTTAGATGTGAGGTTGTAGCTGATCATATTTCTACATTTCTGTGCTGCATTAACTGTAGTACATGAAAATGTTTTATACAGCATGTTGTTTCAGCTGAACTGGTCTTCTCCCCAACTGATCTTGTTTATTTGTTCCACAGCAGATATGCCTAAAAATATATCGCAAAAGATGTGGCAAAACAGAATGAGGATGCTGCTCTCAGGGGCAAACAAAGCAAAATGTTTTCCTACACCGGATCTAAAAATGTAGAGAATAGTCTCAAAAGGGCTTTTAACTTCCATCAGAGTGCCTCAATTTCTGCAAGCTGAGTAGTCATTGTGTTATTCTTAAAGAAACATGTCACTTTTCCCCGCATACCTTACAAATAGTACCAGTTTCATCCTTTTCTGCACACACAGTGGTAACATGATTGTCTTGGTTTTTGTAGTATTTGCAGATTATAAATCACTGCATTTCCAGCCAATTTATATTTTTACAACCTGATTTGAGAATGATTTCAAAACATGTAAATTTAGGAGCTTTAGATGTAATCTTTGAGTGTTGTCTGATTTTGGTGTAATCTGACAGAACAGAGGTTTGATTAAGGAAATACGCAGACAACACTAACAAATATCCTTCTCCTCCAAGCTCCAATTGTGTAATGTGCATATAACTCATCATACAATTTTAAAGGTCATCATGGCTATATGCATAGCAGACATCAACTGTAACTGTTAAAACCTGAGATAAACAACAATATGGAAGGATTGCAGAGGCCAGAGAAAGAGAATGAGTGAGCCATTGGGAAAAAAAGAGGACATTACAATAGCTGTAATTTGCATCATTTTACACATTACATTCACCTCTGTCTAACAGAGCTTGTAAAACACTGGCCAGCCCAGTCTTACATATTCAGATTATTGCCTCAATTAAGGGAAACTCAGCAGAAGATGAACTGGCATAAATGTTTATGGAAACGGAATATTAGATTGGTGGGGTCAGATCCAGACTGGGCTCTCTATGGTAATAACCCTGTCTTGAAATCAGTCCTGTCCCTCACTGAAGTGGAACAGCTGATAGACCATTCCCATCCCAGGGGGAAGTTCAAGAAAAGAAAAGCCTAATTTACTCTCCGTAACAGCTATTATTGTGGCAAAGGAGAGGAAGTAATCGTATAGATTATTGCTGTATTTTTGCTGCTGCAGGGTCTGTTTCCTAACAGTTGTAAATGGATGCACTAGTCCTCGCGGTGTAGTTGTGCTTCGACGTCTCTACTTTATCTCGTATGCAGTTTAATGTGAAGCTGAAAGTGGATGTGAATGTCCCTTTTTAAAATGTAGATATGTATATATTCCTCAGCTTAGTATCCATCCTTAGTCTATCCCCAAATATGTCAACATTTAATGCATTTTATGCTATAGTTTTGGAGGGGAAAAAATCTTATACAGAAGGACATACAAAAGATATATAATTTGGTACTCTCCTTCCAAAAAAAGGTGCACTATGTAGTTTTGGGGAAGGAATTTTAATCTAAAGATCTTCAGTGACTAATTTTCTTTAAGATTCCGAAACAAACTAAATAAACAGACTCTCTCTGTTTTCATGACTTTTTATATTTTGCGGACCCTGCCACCTTTCTAGCTTCAGACAGTGTTGAAGGGGACCTTGTTTCCCATTAGAACAGCTTGTTTTTTCAATCATAAAAAAAATAGATTTCTGAGTTTGTATTATTACCACATTAATATTGTAAATATTGAAATTCTGAGTTTGAATTTATTCTCCAAAACTACATAGTGCCCCTTTAAAGTACTCAGGATTCATATATCTGGTTTTACAAACTTAGGTAACCATTATTAGGGCTGCAGCTAAAGATTATTTTCATTCTAAATGAGTCTACGGGTTATTTTCATGATTAATCTAGTCGTTAAATCTATAAAATGTCCAAATGAATTTTAAAAAGCCCGAAGTCACATCCTTGAATTGGTTTGTATGTCGAACCAAAAGTCCAAAACCCAAAGATTCTTCATTTACTGTCATAAATGACAAAGAAAGCAGCAAATATTTACATTTAAAGAATCTGAAACCAGCCAATGTTTGACATTTTTGTTTCAAAATAGGTGGCACTTTATTTTCTCTTGATCGACTAATCGATTATTCGATTAATTGTTGCAGTTTTAATGATAAGTTGCATGATGATGTTTTCCTTCATCTAAATCATTTTGTATACAGTCGTCTGTCAGTCTACTATTGTCAGTACATGATGATTCTGGCAAGTGATAAAAACTCACATTTGCTGCTCCTGAACATAACACAGTCTAGGGAGATATTACAAACCAGACACAGTACCTATTATAATGTTGGTCTAAAAATAGGCCTGACCAAAAGGAATACCATCTGCACTACTCTCCATTCACCAAATCCACAAGATTTAATTAAGCATTTTCTGACATACACATATTTTTGGCAAAACAAAATTCTCTTTTTTTCTGCAACACCCTCATCCGTAGTGTACCTTCAAGCTTGCATTCTGATTGTCTGTCATTGTCTCTTTGCTTTCTTTGCAGGGTGTTTATTTGGCACTGCTTTTCTCACTCAGCCTCTGCTTTGATGTGTTAGAATTTTAAGCATCCGAGGTTCACCATGCTGTCTAAACAGAAGCAAGAATCATCCAAATGTCCTATAGGAAGTCCTATCAGCATATGAATGTAAAGGTTATATTCCGGTGATTATACTGGCTGTATGGTATATTGCTTTTAGCACGAAGCAATCTGTTCACAGTTAGGAATGAGATGTCGCATCCTTTTTCTCTCATTCTGCCTTGAGTGGTGCAAAGCTGCAATATATAGTTTAGAAGATAGCAATTGGAACGCTGCCAGAGTAATTTGGTCCTTATACTCAATGTACAGTCACATGTGCCAAGACTTAGCTCAGGAAGAGATGAGGAGATGAGTGTGATTGAGAGGATGACAATCAAAGAGGTCATGGGTTTGAAATGACGCAGATGGAGGGACACACCACACAAGAGTTGGGGTTTTTTTTTCTTGCTCGAGCTCATTTACTTAAAATTCGGCATCTTTTCTCTTCCTGTTTCCAAGAAAAGCGTTGACACTGCTCGGATATAGACAGTCCGAACTAAACAAATAAGCCATATGGATATGTATGCTAACCTGGGAGATGATGAGGCTATATTGTGGGGTTTTGAATAGGCTCTGTGATGATGTAAATTAAAGAGGAGGCCTTTAAAAGTGGGACGGGGGGCCTTATTGCATATGCATTGAGGTAGATCAAAGCCTTTTCGTAGGTCACACATTTACATAGCGATATCACCAGAGCTATGGGAACCTGGCAACCCGGTCTTTGGACTATTTTTGAATAAAGAGGGCCTTGTGGAAGTCTTTTGGCACAATTAGAACAGGAGTCAAGGAAGTTACCTCTGCTACACTGTCTGCCTGCCTTTTTCCCTTTTTTTTAGTTATTTGTGTCGAGAATTAGTGGCTCTTTTTCAGAGAAAAGCCTAAGGTAATAACTTTACAAGGCTAATAACTGTCTTTTGTGTCTCCAGGAAAGAGAACACTAACTCAAAGGCTCATTCTGCTCTACAGTCAAAAGGTGAGTATAGACAAAGTCATTTCAATTGCGTGTAAAGACACAGTGTCAAAAAAAGGTTAATTACACTGAACAGATCACAGTAAAGAGGTTCATGTGTAGACATGTATGAAATTATTGTAAATTTTGAGCTTTGTATGAACACCAACTGTTTGATTAAATTTATCTGTAAATGCAGCTATGCCTTTTGAGGATGTGTAAATGAAAGGAAATGACCTTGAAGCCAAATTCAGGTTACTGAAAGCTTAGATTTAAGTTGTCAGCAAGCACTACCTAATCCTCTAATAAATAAGTAAAACGGTCCATTTTTAGGGAAATGTCTGGGCTTTTTTATCTCTGATGAAACCTTAAACAAAAACCCAAGGTAACGATATTAAATCAGAGCATCGCTGATTCTAATGGGGAACAGTCAGAAAAGTGCATTTTCATTACATTGTTGACCTTTTATGACATTTCTTTATAAATCTGGAGGCAGATTGCATCTCAGTTCATCACTCCATTGACAAATTGACACAAGCATCACATCAATGTATTTAGATATGAGCTGCTGAATAAATAAATAAGCAATACTCTGAATATGGCTTGAGCAGTTGGATCCCATGGGTGCCACTATCACATCTGTATTTAATTTTCAGTGGTGATCAGATCACCTGAACTGCATTTTGTCGCCACAAGTTAACAAGACAAGAGATTTATAAGTATAAAGGGTCAAATGTTAAGATTTTCACAATGAAATCAAGCTCAAGGTAAGCTGCAGCTTCAGCGCTTTCAAATCCTCGAGTGCCTGTAAAAAGAGTGTAAAATTGTCACGATAAAGAATTCATGAAGACGATGTAAAAGGTTACACTTCATGTGAACCGTGGAATGGTAAACATTCTGCTCTAATAATGTAATCTTGTGTTTCTTTTCTCTTCACGTTTTTGTACAGCCTTCTGGGCGGAATCGGATGACAGCAACTCAGACATTGAAGCAGCGTTACGTCCTCAACCTTTCAGCACAAACAACGATGACATTGACGACTTCTGCGACTGATATTTTCCCGCAGATATTTTTTTTAATGCACTACATTATATCGCTGGAAATTTTCAGGCAGGTTGGCTCACAGTAATTCACCCCCTGACCATTATTTTAGTGGTTTGCATTGTAAATCATATGCACACTGTATCATAAAAACAAATAATAAAGTTGACAGCTCTCACGCTGGGTAAAGTATGTGAAGAGTTGTCCAACACTCTGATGTTAACCCTGCTTCAGTCTCTTTATCTGAACAACTCTCCCAGCTCATAATAACAGCTCGAAATAGATTAAACTGATCTTTTAAAGCGATTTGTTTGCACTAGGCTGAAAATCATGCATTTTGAATGCTGCAAGCATCTCCGAGTGCTCTACCTCCAGCATGCTCGAGTGTAATGATGTGAGTCACCTGTGAAATGACAAAGCACAATGGCCACTCTGCACGCTGCTGCGTGACCTGTGAACCTGCTGAAGAGGCCCATCTCCCAGGGCACAAAGTGTTGTAGCGCTAACAAACTCAGAATATTTAGAACCTCCAACAAACCCTCCACATATTTTCACAGCTGCTTCTTCAATACCTGTGTTCATGCTACAGAAAGACGCATGTTTAAGTTCTTTAGTATTATTGTGCAAATGAGTCACGAGTAGTGGAATTGTTGCTGAAACCACAGGGTAGTCTTCTGCAATTTATGATTTTGCAGCATGTTGAGCGTTCTGTAGCTATTAATAACTCCGAGCTGCTGTGTGGGAGGCTACATTCCCAAGTTTACATTTATAGTTCATTATGTCTGTAGTGTAAATTTCCAAAACTGCCATTCTGGGATGTGGTAAAAGCCCCTGGCATTCAGTGTCAGCAGGATTCCATTAGTCAGCTTTAGGTGACTTTACATGCCTGAACCTTTTAAAGTAGGACTCCACATTCATTACCAATAATGGCTTCAGACAGCCCTGACCCACCACAGAAAAGGGACTGTGGCAGAATAATTTGGAGTTTGCTAAAAGGCTCCCTAACATAATATCCATGTTAAGGAGCATGTCAACAGATACTTGTGTGCGACAGATAGCTCACGGTGGAAGTGGAGTTATATTGTACTAATGTGTACTAACACAATAACATTTTTTAAAATAACTTCTCTGATTCCATGCCAGAGAGATGACGATGATGAGGAGGATGATATCCAGCTCATTTTTTTTCGAGCGCATGTTGTCAGGCTGTCATGTTTTATCTTGCAGTTAAGGGGTGTTATCCATATAGTGACTCACTCAATTACAGTGTCTGCGTCGCCGTCAAGTTGACATTAGACAGAGCTCAGTTCTTCCAGCTGTGGTTTTGTGAAGGTGGTCCATGTTGATTTTTTTTTCCTTCCCATCCCCCATCAATCTTTAGACAAATATGCAGTGGTGGAAAGAGTGCAGAAAATCTGGGCAGTTTGTCCGTATGTCAGGGTTTTCATTGGCCCTTTTGTGATCGGATAGCCTCATTGGCTACAAAAAATGCAGATGAAATGTTTGGATGTTAATTCGAACTGTACTCACTACACAATTATGATTTTAAAAGTAACTAAGTTGATAACATTGTGTAACGCATACCTAAGTACGAGTAAAATTGCAGACGAACAAATACCCACAAAAGTTCAAGTACCCAAAAAAAAGACTTAATTACAGTAATTCGAGTAGTTGTAATTAGTTACTTCCACCCCTGCAATACTGTTGTTATGATCTTTTATGCCAAAATGCATTTTCGCTTTTAATTCTGTGCCTTTTCTTAATTAAAGCCATTGTTTTCCATTTTGAAAGAACACAGAGATCTAAAGAAAGTTGCCTTTAGTGAAGTTTTCCTTTGAGACTGGCCATATCTATACCTTTTTGGATGATTCAGTCACTACACTGAATCAAAGAGAGCCTCCGACCCCCAAGCTGTAATGTTGCACAGATACTAATGAGTCTTGATGAAAATGTCTCCTTAAGATCAGCATTTTCTTTCAGGGCTGATTTTTCTGGTTCACAATTTATATGTATTTATTAACAAAGTTAATGGATTGTCATCTCAGCCTGCAATACAGACATGCCCATTATTAATAATTATATTATCATTATAAGATAGAATGATTGTAGCAGAGATTGACATGAGTTTGTGTAATTGATTAACATTGGAATGGATTTTAATATATGTGTGTGCCTATGGACCTAGCAGTTTCTTGTGTGTTTCTATAAAATGAAAACTCAAGGTTTCTTTGTCTCTTTATCAGATGTGAAGGTGTCCAAAATATAAACTCAACTGCCCTTGCAAGCACATGTCCCTTTCAGATGATAATAAGCACAGCAACCAAAACGAAACATCTGTGAGGAGCAATGTCAGACTTAACTTCACATTCTCTTTCCTTCTATTGTGAAAACTTTGTCAAATTTGCTGCGTTTTAGCAGCTACATGTGCTCAAAGAGAGAACCTTGTCTTCATCATCAGCTTCAAAATGTAATCGGTAACCATTTAGAATTATGTTTTCAATCAGTAATAGCTGGTTGCTGAAGCAATACGTCTCACTTTTAATGAAGTGTTAAGCAGACAAAAAATGCAGTTTAGCAAAATGAGTAAAAACATAACAATAACATGCACACAATCTATTAACATTGCGTGCATGTAAATACGTCTGACACTATGACTCAATCTTTGTGCACCCATAGAGATCCACATCTACCATATGTAACAAAGGTCAGGGGCTGACTGTATGCAGTCTTGTTAGATGTACAAATGCTAATAGATACCAGTCTGCTGTTGCAGAACACAATAGACAACATTTCGGTACTAATATAAAAGGGGAACCACGCATCACAAACCAGCTACCCGGCAGCAGCAACCAGACTTTTGAGTTCATATAACGTTCACATAAAATATATATTACATAAACTAGTGGATTACACAAAGAACAAAACTTTGTGAATTCAAATAGTAGCTGTTTTAAGTTAGCCCTCAAAGTCTGCTCAAATGTCTTTATTCATTGCCTAGATTCTCCAGAACTACCATTGTAGCAGTCTTGCCATTGCATCATTATTCACAACATTTGTGAGTTTCTACGGTTCAGATCATGGTTGTTCGAGAAGTTGTCACAAAATAAACTCTAATCTTTTTTTTTGTGTACATGGACACTCATTTTTTAAAATTATTTTCATGCCTGTCAGCCTGATAATCGTTTGTGTCTGCACCAGATTTCTTTGAATGAATGAAACACTATATTTATACACTGCATTAGCATCAAAGGGAAGAAGGTCGGGGTGGATGGCAAGTGCATAGTCCAGGACTTTCACACCAGAAGTCTGTGGTTAGGTTTAGGCAACAAGAGCACTGTGGTTAAGGTTGGGAAAAGATATTACCACTTCATTAAACAGTCAGGGTTAGGGTTATAAATGTAATCTGTAGAGTTAACATTGGTTGAGGTTAGCAAAAGATTGTGGTTACAGTTATATGTTTATTAAAATTAGTTAACGCAATAGTGACAAAATTGAATCTGTAGGATTCATGTACATGGACACAAATTTTCCACGTTCCAGCCCACAATTATTGCCCATGTACACGATTCCTACAGACCAGATAACTGATGTTGTATTAAAAACAACAGTTGACTTGTATTACAGAGGCATGTGAAATCCGCAAACTTGTTTATTTCTGTCATCATTTTCAGCCGTAGCTGTAACATTTAAAGAATAATAGTTAAACACGGCGGTCTGATTTATCTGACGTCTCTGCTATGCTTAGTCTTTGTACTGTGTTGCTTTGCAAGCATCTTTGATATTGGTCCAATAGCAACATCTCATACTAACTGCTAGTTTAGGGTAAACTCAAGCTATCAATTCATTTTATAGACCAAACAATTAATCAATTTATTCAACAAAATAACTTGTAGATTAAAGGGGCTCTATGTAACAATTTGTAGCAATTTACATGTATTAATCACTTATTCTATTTGCCATATGTGAGCACATTGTAACGTGACGTGAAAAATGAGACCTTCCCCATCTCTCTCGGTTGCCTATACAAGCTTGTGTTGAAGTTGTTTGATGCTGCTGGACTGTGGATTTCTTTGTGAAGGACTTGGGTCGGATGTTACGCTACAGTCCAAAGGATTTGACTTTTGAGGCACGTTCTCGAGTGCCTCGTCTCAGAGCCTCTCTCCACTCCGCTAACAGAGAGCAACAGTGGCTCACGTTAGTTTTGAAATAAAGGCCATTAATATAAACTAATGACAGGCTTCCGGCACAACGCAGAAGTTCCACAGAAGCCCTTTAAATTAGATATTTTGTTGCATCTCTGACACCCAAAATCTGATGTTTCGAGTGACATGTTAGATCACTGAAACATTTATTTTTCTTCATTGTAGTTGCACAGAACATTGAGTTCAGTATATTGTATGATGTATATTGTATGGCCAGTTATTCAGAAATGTCGCCCCTGAATGTCATTTTTGTAATGTACGTGAAAAGTGCAGTGATCCCGAAAATTCTGCAAAGATTTAAGACTAGAGCAGGTTACTCAACACACAAAAATATTACAGATTTACTTTAGAATGTGAACTCACAACCACTACAGTGTTTTTTGAGTATGGAAGCCGGTTCCTTTCCGTCTGGCTTGCTATCAAGTACTGAGCTTAAAGCCATTCATGTTCAGTCCACATCGATTCAGCCCTTTTTTTCCCCTCACCAATGGCTGCCATGAGTGTCTGGAAAGTTGAGAGGAGGGTCTTGCTCCCTCACAAGCCAGATTGACCTGCTTTTTGTCCAGACAACTTCCAATAGGAAAGGGTCACTCTTCTTTCATTGGTGTCTTTGCATTTGAGTCTCATGCATGCGTCTAAATTGTTCAACTAAGACACTTGTGTTGCTATTAAGTGAAATAGTGGATTTATCTCTCCATAACAGCAGATTTCATGCATACAATGCACATGTAATCATAAGAAATGTGTGAAAATGGTTTCTTTTTTAACAGTCTGTTAATCCGCTCTTCCTCTATGTGCTCTTAGAATGGCTATTATGTATTTCAGAGTTTTGTTCAAATAAGAATTTAATGTTAGCTGCAAGTGGGGGGGACACATAGATGAAAGCAATTGGCAAAGTTAAACACATTCATCAACAATGCTATGGTTTTGTTCTCATATGTTTGGGTAATATATTCCCACTCGCTGGACAAACCGAGGCTCTCGAGTGTGCGCCTTCCATTCTCCGCTAGCCTACTTTTATTTTTATCAGTGAATAATCATTTAGAGCAAGGTCATTTTGATCTCCTGCCTCAATAGGCCTCAATTAAATATTCATTCATTCTGATGTGGCCTCCTCGGCAGCTTCTTTGGTATGTGTGCTAAAGAGACAAAAGGCTGTGCTTTTGATTTTCAAAGACATCAGGCACCATTATATAGAGTTAAACAATCTTTTCCACTGATCAGCAGAGTTGTTGGTAAAATGTTTACTTAGGCTACGATTAGTGATTTTGTCCTTGAACATTGTAACAAAAACAATTCAGTTATTCAGTGTGCAATTCAAAGCTTAATCAAGCTGTGTCTCCAAGGCTCCTGTTCCATGTGTCATGTTGTGCTGCTACATCATGGAACATCTGCAGCTATGCCCTGTTTGGTTGCCTATTTACAAGAATGTATGCTCAATTTAATACTGTATTGTATTAATTGTATTAAATTATATTAATCTACAGCAAGTATCACACTCTAAAAAATTGTGTTTGCCGGATTATAAAAAAATAAAGGCAACATTCAGCATTACTCATTGTGGCCACGTTAGCATCGAATGTAGGAATGGTACTCTTATTCCGTTCTTTTTATCCAACATTACCGATCAGTAACTATTTGATAGATTTGGATAGATTTGCATTTGGTCTACACATGACAGTCCACAGAGGATGAATCATAATGATTTTTGTGATCCCTGGCCACCAGCAGGTGTCCACATCTTCAGTTCATGACAGAATACCTCGCAGACTATAGTGACTGATTCCCCATCAGCCACAACCTGATAACCATTCCCTAGAATTGCCACTGTACGGAGAAGACACGACTTTCAGATTTAAGTAACAACATGTCCTTTACACTTGGGCCACTCCTTAGAACAAATATGATATTTTTTGCGCACACATGTGGTAAGAATAAACCTTTTACACAGCACACATTTTGATTCGTAGTATGAAAAGCACAGGTGTTACTTTAAACATTAAAGATGGCTCTGTTCTATTCAATCGAGACAATGAGCCAACATGCACGATACCAGTATTGGGTCCAAAATCCCTCCCTATATATCTATATATCTTATACGTACCCTTATGATGTATGTATTGCCCTCATAGCCTCGAACAACAAAACGAGAAAAGTAGTAATAATAATAACCTTTATTTATACAGCACTTTTAAAAACAATATAGTGTCATGAACATGTACACTATACTCTCTGACAACAATCCAACAATGCAATGTGTCACATTTTATAGAATTAAAGGTAACTCTTTACATTAAAATGCTTTTAACATAACCTTATGTTAATAAGACTATATAAGTGTTATTAATAGCAGAATAAACAAGTTTTGTAGCTTATAAGACATTTATAAGCACTTATTAACAGTTTATAGACTGCTTAAAAATGTTAATAAAACCTTATGAGTTTAACTTACTGTCATTGTTAAGCTTTTTTGTTGCTTCATTAATTGTAATACATACTCAGTTAGCCATTTATTAACATTTATTTTTATATATTACGATACAAATGTTATATTTTAGTAGTTTTTTTTAAAATAAACTAATATGCAGTTGTTCTTGCTTCAGATCCTGTAGCTGCATAAAGCATAATTGATCTATTATATCTATATTAATCTTAATAAAGCAAGTACCTTTTAATTCTGTTACAAGCAATTATCAGAAACTAGTAAGGTTTTATTAAGCATTCTATAAACTGTTAGTAAGTATCTTATAAGTGCTTATAAATGCTCCATAATCTAACAATAAATGTGTTTATGATGCTATTATTAACACTTACATAGTTTTAAGTGTTATATTACTTATATATTCCTTAGTCTAATTAACACATGATAATGTTAATAAGCATCTTACATAGACTTATAACCTCTTGACTAAAGCTTATTATAAGGACTTAAAAGCGTTATCGATTTAATATAAACCGATAACGCTTCACTTGACACAAAATACACAAAACATAAATGTTATAAATCTGAATTTACTGCTCATTAAAAAATATTGAGTATCATACAGGGAGTGAACAAGTGAATGGAGGAGTGATTCAGAAGCAGCTAAATGGAATTCAGCCATCTTGAATTTCTCTTTACATCTACCTTTCTCTGCTGTGATTTGCCTTAATGTCTTCTGGAAAAAAGGCCTATATGTTCTTTGTAATTAGCATTACAGCCTCATTGCTTTTACAGCTGATTAATTATCTATGGAGCATTCTATTTTTTAAAAATATGTATCCTTTTAAAATATGTACTTAATAAAAAATCCAGTAGATTCTTTGCAGTCACTAATAGTCACTAAAGAACACAGAAATATTACATTCATTAGGTCTTCTCTTCAGATAGCTACAGTTAAAAAGGAACTACTACTCTGGGAAAATACTTTTTAAGATATTTCATAAAGTTATGAATAAATAGCTTCTACCTCATGAGTTGTTTTCTATGTCTTCTCATGGTCATAATAATATTGTGATCACAATGTGCACATTACAACATCTGTCTGCTTATACTGACCAAGTAACATCACCCTAGCAACCCTTGATTGATTTGAATGCTGCATAAATACTACACCTTTGAGGACAAGATGATTATGAAAATTATTTTAATCGTTACTCAAACCAGCCATTATGACAGCACAAACACAGGAACCTTATTAATGTATCACTGTTGTCTCTAAGCACAGGAATGAGTCATTTTGTGTAACACCCTTAGGTGAGAACCATGCTCACTCAAGACTGAATATTGTTGGTGAAAAGGTACATTTTCAAATACACAAACAGAAAGACATTTTAGTACTACTCAAAAACTTGTTGTATGAAGTTAGTTTTCCCCCTTTGGACAAATGTGAGTGCTCTGATATGTCTTATTATTTCTTTTTACTCATATGCAACTTATCTCCAGCCCTGCCATTACATTTATCACTTGATTCAGCAAGTATCTGAAAGCGCAGTGGGTGAACAATAGGTCCAAGGGTGATTTGCACATGAATGATGTCTGTGAATGAGAGTGGGTTACAGAGGAAGGCTGTCTCTCCATAGTCGGGGCAGGAAGGTTTGCTCCCCTCTGCCCCCACTCCAAAGACCAGGTGAGATTCTCCTACACAAAGGGCCAAGTGAAAATCTGTTCAGCACGGACGCCTAACACCCTTATTATGGAGATGCTTTATGGAGGATTTCAGTGGACGTATATAAAAGCACTGAGGTGCTCCCATCTACAGCTGGATACCGTGTCTTTATGGATTGCTGTTACATGTCCATACAGCTTTGATCTTTTGATAACGAGACTGTATTTTTGCTATATAATATTGTATAGTATATAGCAGTCTCCATTTCTGTGTGGAACTAAGATACATGCACAGTCCCTCTAAGCTAAGGCAGTTAGCAATAGGTTGTGTATATGACATGATTTTGTATCCTAAACATTTACCACTGTGCAAAAACTGCCTCCACAATAAACTTTACATTTTCAACTTTGATAGCATTGCTCATTAAAACATCTTATAAGATGATGATGAGTATCAGCCCATAGAAATCATTATTGGAATTATAATTTGACATCAGTATGTTGACATTATTTTAATATATCACATGGCCCTTTTTCTGCCGGTGCCGGTGTCTGGTCAAATGTTAAATGTTGCTTGTTTTGTTTGGTATTTATTTAGGTTGAAACTGCTCAGTTATATATGCAGGCTATCATCAAATGCATGGCCCAACCCCCACACAAGTACACACAACTAATATTATAAAAGTAATAAAATAAAATATGAAATGAATTAATACAACTAACTTAAATATCATAAATAGGGTCATAATCATAATGTTTTAGTTGATTATAATTTGTGTTAATAATATTAAGTTAACTAAAGTCAAATGGTCTAAAATGTAGTGCAGTGAAAAGTACAATATTAGCCTCCAAAATGTAGTGGAGTTGACATAAAGTAGAAGAAATATGTAAATACTCAAGTAAAGTACAAGCACTTCAAAATGGTGCTTAAGTAGACAGACTTATGTTATACAGTAAATTGCAGAACAGCACAAACTATGATCATCAACCAGTTCTTCTTCCATTAAATTCATGTAAACAGTGAGTGGCTGTTGATAAATATGCATTATGGCACATAAACCAACACAGCACTCTACAAAAGGTGTGGAAGGAAAGTCAAAATTCAGCAAACTGCATGCAAATGTACAAAATGTTCAGACTCAGTCGGTGTTGATAATGAAGGTGAGTACACAGTGATTAATACCTGTTTTTGTAGGTCATTTGCAGGTTGAAACTCTTCGCACATCAAAATAATCAAACAAAATCAAATTATCTCCAATTTGCTACCAATAGAATAGAAGACATGGCACTATATGTGTCCATCAGTGTCCATCAGTCTCCCTCTGCTCAGCAGCAATGAAGACATCAGTACTTCAGGAGCATGTGGTGCTCCTCTATGTGGTGGTTCTCTTAACTGTGGAGTGGATTTTTTTGTAGGTCAAATAATTTTCAGTTAAATTTTCCCTCAATGCAATACTACTATAATAAAGCATTAAATAACGTGATTTGATAATTAAAGTAGTGGATTCAATAATATTCCTAGGTGTTGGTACATTAACTCGAAAAAGACATTTATTGTATATTTTATTGAGTTTTGCATTATCCCAAATGCATCCCAAAGTTCGGTGTAACTGATATGTCAGAGAGTGAGGAAGAAAGCCAGTCAACGTGACTAAACGTGAGGTAAATAAAGCCAGAATTGGAAGGAAGCTTCAATACTAGAGGAGGCAGCATAACTGCTTGCTGCTGCTCACTATTCTGGACTTGCTACTCTTTGCTGCAGCTGTATTTGGCTGTAGCAACTGGCTGCCATGCTAGCTGCTGTTAGCAAGTGGCTCAATAAGCCTGGAGCTAATGGCCCATTTTGCTGACGGGACTCTGTTCGCACCACCTGAGTGGGCACAACAGATGCTAGTTTGAAGACAGGGAATCCAGTATGTAAGTGATTTACTTGGCTCTTGGCTCTGACTTGGGCTATGAGTCCGGGATGGGAAGACACAGCAGGCAGGGACAGAGAGGCGTTAAGTGCCAGAGGAGAGAGAGAGTTTGGCATCAGCAGCAGGCGAAAATGGCATGTAGAATATTTTCACATTATACTCAGTGAATTGAGGATTTACTTCAACCAAACCAGAGGTGTTTGTGGAAATACAAACCAAGACTATTTTACTTTGTTGATGTAGAGTTTTGCTGAGGCAATTAAGCTTGTCTTAGCTCAGTAAAAAGAGAAACTTGAGGGGTTTTTTTTTAGTAAGGAAAATTAATGTCAAAAATATCTCCTCACAGTTTATTTTGTTTACTTATTAGTCTAATTATCAAACTCATCACTTTTATATCTCTCAGCTGAAACTATCGGAAACTATCACGTTTGTTTGAATGATGAATGTTTTAAACTAAAATTCTGACCATATCTTACAAATTGTGCTTTCACAATGAAGACAACAACTCCCATTATCCCATGCTCATCATTAAATGACATCTTTTGTTTTGATTGTTTCGATTGACAGACCCTGAGTGACAGAAATTATATAATGTGTGTTTAGAAGGTATGGTTGTCACCTACCTAATTGAAATTAACTAAAAGCGTAAGAGTTCAGGAAACAGAATAATCTGCTCCAAACATGCCTGGTGTGTATGTAACCAAGGTGCCCCAGTTTTACTCCTGCCTCTGCGATCCTCAGTCAGGAGACAAGAAGGGCCGGCTATGCTGAGCCATAATGAAGAGACCTAAACTGGAGCTGTGGTCAGAGAGCTCAAAATCTAGATTGCCAGATTCCTGCTTGAGATGCTTCAAATCACATTATAATTAACCGCATTTAGGATGGAGAGCAGAGTCCCTGCTCAGAGCTATTCCCATGATTCTCTGACTCTCTTTCTCTCCCTCTTCCTCTGTCACTCTTTTCCTCCGTCCCCATCTCTTGCCGTCCCCATTTTCAGTTGGGGTAATTAATATGGAAAGATGGAAAGGCATCATATTCTACAAATTCCTATGAGATTGGCTTGCAAAAGCTGTTAAAGCCAAGTAGGCAAATTAGTATTCATGCAGGTTTTCCTGTTGCAAGTCATCTTTCCCTGTGGGACCAAGTAGTAGATTGGGTAGACAGGCAACGCTCATCCTTGATTATGTGAGCAGAATGCCACCACAGAGCTGAAGCCCAGCAGGAGAAAAAAAAACATTCCTTAGGCAGTAAATCAATTTCTGTGACCTGCTAAATGTAATTGACTACACTCTAATTCTTTAACCCTGTGTATGAGGGTGAAAACACATCCTGAGGTAGAATGATTACCAGCTATTATACAAATCCATGGTTTCTGTATCAGTTAATAACCATTTACTGCAAAATTATACATACGCCATGATTCAGTGGCAATAAACAATTGCTTTAATGCACTAGTCATGTCTTTATTTAGTCAATCAACTGGATCTCAGAAAACCACCTATTATTCAAAATAGGAAAATGGCTTGGTAAAGAGTTTTTTGCTTTTAGATACATGGAAATTTGTATGTAAATTGAGATGTTAATATTTCAGCTTGTGCTGAATACTAGATATGGCCTTTAATAATATGGTTCATACACCATAGGATTCACTGGGAACATTTGATGCTGTTATGCTACATTAAAATGCTTTGCTGATTATGGATTCATATTACAGTGTTTTTGCACAGCATAACAAAGGCTATAAATATTAGATTATAAACATTATGTCAAATGCGTTGTCAAATATTTGTTTCAAGGCAGATAATGCACCCTTTTGTTGTTGTTTATACCATTCAGCATTCAGTATTAGCACAGATATTATGATCAAAACCAAATAAACACACATAATTATCTTTACACACTGATTTTTAGACATACAAAGACAACAGGGTACTTCATTTCTTTCATGAGAATTTTCTGCCAAGGCTCACTTTTTTGTCTACCCACATTCATTTGATAATACATGTATCCCTGGTCTCAACTTGACCAGTTGTCAGCGGGCCCAGGACATGAGCTCTGACTTTGGCCAGATTAATTAGCAGTCCATCCTCAACAGTCCATTCCCCCGTTCCTATTAGACCAAGCTCAGCAATCTGGTGGAAGGTAATTTGGTGCTCCATGCACACAGGGCGCAGCATTGACACCTTATGCTTCGTGATTGAAGGCAATCTCCTGGGGACAGCGCTAAATTTATTCATGGTACGCTCTCCCACAGCCACTAGAGACGTGGCTGTGCCCGCCTGCCACACATCCACAGATTTCCTGCTCTGCATCTTTCCCCGAATGCACAAATAATACTAAATGATCTGAGGGAGTTGTTGCAGTGTCTTATATTCCTATCCTTGCAGGGACCTGGTGATCTCAGAGTGTGCGACTTGCCTCTGCTCTGTGCATGAGTCTCTGAAATGCAGACAATGCATAATGTCAGCCTAGTGAATGTTATTGCATTTGCAAATCTTCACCCTTACGACCTCTTCTATTCTCCCAAAGGAATACATGTTAGCAAACTTACACACACACATACACGCACACACCTGTGCTCAGTGCAGCTGGGTCACAGGAACTGGCATTAATGTAATTCCTTGTTGATGGCTGAAATCTGTTGATAATAGAGATGTTAGCAAAGGTGATCAAAGCAGATTAGCCCAAGACACAGCAAGGGGATTGGTTGGACCCCCTGTCATTAACACCGGCTGCTATCTGGGAGCTGGCACGCTCACTAGTCCTCACTGGGGGAATACAGGGTCAGCCATTAGCATGGAGGAGAAATGCTAATGCTCAACTTGAATCAACAGACCCCTGACTGCCTGCCACCATTTATTTATTGCTGAGGTTTCAAAGCCGTTATTAGCTAGTGACACAAACAGGTGAACCGTGGCTCTGCTGCTAAGCTTATTGGGTACTTTCCTTAGGGCACAAAGTCTCTTGTAAGGTAACCAAGGAATGGCCTTTTGTCACGAGGCACATGCCCCGTAAAATAGGTGTGTGGCCGCAGCATAGCATCACATGTGCAGCCTGGCCTTTTGTGTGACACATTTGAACCCAAAGCATCACAAATTTTACAATCTGTGAGTGCAACACAAAGGTCAAAATGCACTATTAGATTGCAGCAGTATCGCTGAGAGCTTTATACGTTCCCTCGTCTCTCACGGTGATAAAAGGAAGTATGAGGCATCACTCCTGAGGCTGCAAACTTGTTTGGAGTTATTGAATCATCAGAGCAGAAGAGGCAAACAAGTGCCCTCAAGTCTTGCAGCGCTTGAGCTGGAAGAGGTATTTTGACAATTAGCCCTATGAATTTGGCTCCCTCGGCATCAAAACATGAGTGCTATCAATATTTGTTGCACAATGCTGTTCTCAGACTCAGGCTAACCAATTTCCTTTGGTAAATAACAATATTGTAACAGATCTGAGCTTTCACTATAGGCATGAGATGGGAGTATGGCATCATTCAAGTGGAAGTGTTTGCGCTATTTTACTAGTAATCTTTACATTGTTAATGTAACAGGTGTGAAGTCTTACACATTGGGAATCAGCACAGCTCTAGGTGATCTTAACAACTGGGGTAGTATTTAGACAGCCTGAAAGACAACATGTACACTCAAAACATAATTTGCAATAAACACAATATACAGAATGTGTACCTTAATATAAAACACACTCAAATGTTTAAAAATAATAATAAATTAAATAACTGGATGTGCTTTATTATGTGATTTATTACAAGTGATAGAAAACAGCTTGAAATGCATTACTTAAGGTAACCCTTTCTATGAAGCCCATGCATTCTAACCCATTACTAACCCTGTACAATCACAGTTATAAGCACTTATGGATATTTATAATGCTTTATAACCATAATCATAACTCATTATGGCGCTGATGTCTATAATGCATTATAAACATGGGTTTCATGAGATTTTTTTCCCCATTACTTTTAAAGGAGTTCTCCTTAACTTTATATATAATAATTGAATGAACACATAAGGTTTATATATAAGTCTGCTTTCATTTTATGTAATCAGACTAATTTATTTAATAAATTCACTTTGACTCAACATGATACACATTAAATGTGACACTTTACTTATACTTACTTATGTAATAAAATTAGATGGTAAATTTACATGTAATAAATATACTAAAACACAGGAAAATCTTTGAGTGTATGATACAATAAGAAAAAAAATGCATTGCATAAAGTTGTGATGAGTATCAGTTCAATCAGTCAGTATAACAGAGATTCAAGTCAAAGCCTTGTCATAGCAACAACACAGCACAGCACTTGTATAATTTAATGCCATAAAAATATGAACAACAATAAATGAGCTACTGCGTAAGTCAGTATGATGATCATTAACTACAAGATTTGTACATAATTGTCATTCACATTTTTGCAAAATGTTGCAATATTTGTGTAGTATCCACGTGGTTGAATGCACTTATTGTAACTTGGTTTGGATAAAAATGTAAATGAATAGAATTTAAGAATGTAGGCTAATGTTATTCGACATTATAGTTGACATTATAGTCATAATCAGAGTTTACTTTTGTCTTTTTAGAATTCACTCAAACACATGCACATGCAATATAAAAACTGAGTTTGGTTGTATTGAAAAATAAGTGGAATAGCAGCCTTGAACTAGTGGCCAATAAATATCAGATGGGGTATTGCAGCAGCAAGTAGTAAACAAAAGTACAATATAAGGAAAAACATGAAAATAAAACGTGACTTCGCGTGTGTGTTAAGCAGATTTTCTATGAATGAAAGTCTGAAGGACACATGAGTAACAATAGTGCATTCGATTAAGAGAGGGGTGGATGGATGGATGGAACTTTAAATATTAATGATATCAACATTTTACAACTGGTGAGGTCAAATATTAAATTCAAAGATCTCTTCAGCCGATGCTTATCTCTACGTTTGAGGGACTGATTTTGAAACATCTTTTGTGCCAACCTATATATGTAGACTCAATTGAAATAAGTGTAGCTCTTTGTATGCAAACACTGACATGAGCACGGCGACATATGCCATTCAGTTAGTTTTCTTTTCAAAAGCTCCATACTCTGCGAAGGAAGGCCAAGCAGTAGGCCTATTCATTAGTCCCATGCTTTGATATGTGTTTACTCAGTACTGTATGGGGATAATGCCCCTCAGAGAAAAAAAACATTTCATGGGTAAGC
Source organism: Pagrus major (assembly GCF_040436345.1). NCBI lineage: Eukaryota > Metazoa > Chordata > Actinopteri > Spariformes > Sparidae > Pagrus > Pagrus major. The sequence goes on along the minus strand of NC_133230.1, from coordinate 25,964,876 downwards.
CTGTGTTTTTCCTCTATTTAGGTCATCATTCAGGAGGAATAAAAGTATCCAAGATCTAGTGATCAACAAACAATATGTACTATAGTTATTTAAGTAAACAACACAGAAAACAGCTAGCATGCTACATTATATATTTATGGCATCTGTAGTTTTTGTATTGTTTTTTTAAACAGTGTTTTGTTATCCATACATTGAAATAATTATTTTATTGAACTGAATATGAAGACATTTGTTTCCCTTTTATGTAGCCTTGATTCAACTTAAAAAAAAAAAGAAAAAAAGAAAAAAAAAAGAAAATGTCACATACGCCAAATGTCAAATCATTTAAACATAATGTGACAAGTTTCTCTCAGAGAATAATCTTAAAGCTAGGGCTGGTGAGTGATTTTACAGACATTTTTGATATATTTGTGCAATAATCCATTCTGAAACATTCGGACAGCAATCAATAAATCAAATGCGCTGACAAATAAAAGAAAAACAGTCCTGTATTTGTTGCTATTGCAGGCCTCTGATAAGGCTGTCCTTTCACCTCATTCAGCTCCTCCACAAGGCTAGGCAGATGAATTGCTAAAGCTATTAGTGAGTTAGTTGCACAAGAATGGCAGAGAAAGTGAAGCCAAACCTAGCTTGACAATGGTGAGTGCTAACCATAGTTATATTCATTGTTTATGTTCATTATGATAATGTCAGATGTTTTCTTATATGTGAGTGAGACGTTGGATAGTTGGACATGATAAGCGATGATACTGTTCATCAGTACATTCTCACAGTACACAGCCCCTGAGCCTGTTGTTTAGCAGCCATCTAACACAAATAGTACATTCCATTTGAAATCAGAATTTCCATACTGCCAGTCTTGAAAAGGTGTGAAAGCTGTAGAATATACTGTTTATTAGCACTCACAGTAGCACTGTCTTATTAAATCAGGTTTACAGACAGTTCTGTCCAACTTCTGTCTTTAGACATGTTGCTTCGGTGTTTGTATTTGCAAAATACTGCGTAATGCATTGTTAATCAACTGGTATTGTGAAAAATTTCTATCAATCTCCCTGGCTAGAACTGATATTCCAACTTGTTGTACGGGGAGGCAGTCAACATCGGGTATGACGTCATTCCCGGTTCCGACTTCCGAGGTAAATGGAACGCCTGTCATTGAATCATTTAGCACAAAGCACAAACCTACAGCAGTAAAGACTAACTGTCGCGCCAGGTAGCCTTTTCAGACTGAAGTACGTTCATGGCGGCTATTTTGCTTGTGTTCATATTATTGCGGCACTTTCACATTAAACAGAGTTTTTTATGTATGTATTTAATAGACTAAAAAGCTAAGAGAGCCAGGAAACTATCCATTAACACATTTCCCAGCTGGCCAGTAAGAGCAACGGGGCAGTCTGTGTATACAGGCTGTGCTTGTCCATGTGTTTCGGAGGAGTGGCTCTAAAGGGCGGAGGTGAATTTTTTTTTTCAGTTGGATACTCTCAAAATTTACCTCGCTGTTGCTTTAAAATCTTATCAACCCCAGCCTTAATTGCGGGGCTTAAATAATTCCCCCACACTTTACTGCTACTCTCTCTTCGCTTTGGATATGTCCCCATGAAATGCCTCATGGCACACCTGACTGGTCTTAATGTGCAGCAGCTTGGTAGAGATCACCAAGGGCCCCAACATCAGATGACCTCCAGTGATGTGACATATAAGTAGAATATTCATCCTTCAATCTATTAATGAATTCGCTCATTAGTTTACAGCAATTATATGCATCATGTGAAGAAGGACGACGTGGATTTTCCATCTTTAAAAAATATGGTGCTGCTGATTCTTCTTCATCACCATGGCATTAGCACAAAGGGAAGTCATTATTAGGCAAGGCAGCTTGTGAATCTGCCAGATTTGTTTCAGCCTCAGGTCCCTCAATGGAAAGGAGAAATTCATGAGGCTCTGCAGCTGTGATGGACAAATCCTGTTAGTCAATGAAATATATGAGGTTTCTTTCATGTATTCATACACTAATTTCCAGTGTATGGCAAGTTTCTACTATGTAGAAATCAATTACTGTAATGCCCAACACAGTTAATTACTGCATTCCAAACCTGACTGTGATTATGTCGACCTTGAATTCAACACCAGAAACAATGTCAGATAGAAGTGAGATGAGTATTACGTATCTGTATGCATGTGCACTGTGTGAAGGATGGACTACAAAACATGTTTTTAATCCAGGAAAAGCAGAACGCAGTCGATTTTCATGAAATTTTCACCTATTTAGAAATGACAGACTTCGCTGAGGGCAGTTTATTCCTTCAACTCATTCATCGATCATTACATTACAGATTAAAATTAAGCACTGGTTGTACAGTGACAAAGTGGCATATTAGCAATGGCAGTAAAGTGGGTGCTGGATAAAACATTGTGTGGATTATCACCCATTTGTCATATTTTCGAAAGCATTTTGGACATTGAAAAAGATGACACGTGAGGATGCACTTTGGCAAAGCATGCTCCTAATAACAATGCTAGCATGATGATGGTAGCATCCATAATGTTTAACACATTCCTGTTTTAGTTTAGCAAGTGAACATGCTAACATTTACTAATTTGTGCTAAAAAAATACAGCTGAGGCTGATGGGGATAGGTTTTGTATTTTGTATTTGATCACAAACTGAAGTATTAGGGTTCTCAAAACATCATAATCAATGCAGCGTATCTGCAACAGATGAACCAAACCTTACAGTCTGGTTAGCTTTAGGCAGTAAAACACCTTGGTAAGGTTAAGGCACTAAAACTACGTAGCTAGGTTCAAGCACTAAAACTACTTGGTTAGGTTAAGGCATTAAAACTACTAGGTTAGGTTTAGACACTAAAGCGACCTGGTTAGGTTAAAGCACTAACAGGCTGGCCACACAGGATGCTCTTAGCGTGGTGGCTGCATTGCTGAGCTGCTGCTGCTCACTCGCGTGTTTGTGTTGACACAGGCAGCGCTGCTCCTAGTTACTCCTATCTGGAGTTTGCCTTTGATAATTATCAATAAATATGATGACGTGATTTTCCTTTACCCCTGTTGAAAGAGCGAGAAAGTGGGAGGGGGAAAAAGAGGGAGAGAAGGAGAGAAAGAAAAAGAGAGTGCACTGGAAAAAAATATTCTACTGATACAGACATTCAAACTGTAGTGAAACACCGGTATGATATTGATGATATGACTGCCTACAGGTCGTTTTCAGGTCTAATTTTGTGCCTGTCACGATAAAAAACGAAAGCTACTTGCTAAGGTTAAGGCAATAAACTTCTAGGTTAGGTTTAGGCACTAAAACTACCCAGTTAGGTTTAGGCACTAGTAGTACTTGGTTAAGTTTAGTCATTAAACTACTTTGTTAGGTTTTAGGCACTAGAACATCTTGGTTAGGTTTAGGAAAGCACTTTGGGTTAAAACAAGCATGTCACTTATGTAACTTAAGTCATGTATGTATGTTACATATTGTACGTTATGCACGCAGCTTAAGTTAACTATACATAGTAAGTTAGAGTATCTCAGTCGTTGACTTTTAGTTTTCACACTGAACAGGAACAGCGGCCTTCTGTGTGAAAGTCCTGTGTTTGCTTTACCCAACCATCCACTCTACCACACCCTTCTCACTATGCCAACTTTGTCGCTCTTTATTCTTCTTCACCTGACTTCATGCCATAATAGTTGCTTTGGCCTTGAGGGTTTGCTGCCTAACAATAACTGTACATATGGGTTGTAATAGGCTGCTTGCACAGTAGACCTATATAGTCATTTTTCTGACGAGGACAGGCTGCAACACTGACGGAAAACTGGTGGAAATTCCAATGTCAGAAAGATAAATTGTCTGGGAACCATGAATGCCTGTACCAAACATTATGCCAATATATATAGAAGATATTAAGATATTTCACTGTATGTTGAACATTTGACCTGCTGGTGACGCTAAATGAAAAGTCAGTGGCTCACCAAGGTCATTACAGCCTTCATCCTCTGTGGACCATGAATGTCTGTATAAGATTTCATAGCAATCCATCCAATAGTTGTTGAAAGATATCAGTCTGAGGAGAGGTGAACCAGCTGACCAGCTGACTGACCGACAGCCATCGCTAAAGTTACAAAAAATATTGATGTCAGACTTGAATTATTTTTAAAAAGGAAAAAACATGTTTGTGGATCCTTCAATCGAAGCAACTATTAAGCAGACTTTAATGGAAGTGCTTTCACCTGACTGAATAAAGCGACTGTCCTTTAGTACTGCTGCTCTATTTGGTTCATCAGAGATGAGCCCTCACTAATGACCATGTAATTTGTTGCATAAAGGTTGAGATTAAAATATAAAGGCGTGTGGACTGTTAAAATTATGAATGTTTCCATCTCTGAATTAATTTAGAATTTTAAAGGATAACTTAATGTCTCATTCCCCCCATCACTTTGTTCAAAACAGGTTATTAGATTTGTCCTTTGTTTTCCATAAAAGCCACCCTGTTAACCTTGTCGGCAGTGTCCAATGGTTTAAGTGGCATTGCTCACAAACATTGACAAGCAATTTTTAAGGGAGACTGAGGGACAACTGTTACTTTCCAAAACAAGATATCCATTTGTTGAAATGAAATGTATTATCGAGTTTATTGAATATTAATGAAGTCATTGCTAATTTCTGACCCAATGTTTGAATTGGATGTAATGAGGAGTGCGTTAAAAATACCAAATTGAGTTTTCCTTTTTTGATTTTGTCAAAATTAGATGCAGTGTATAGTATTTAGAAGAGCTCATTTCAGTGTTTTGACAAATTAAGGGTGAAGAAGATGAGTAAACTAATATCAAATCAAAAATGTCCAGGTCAAAGCAGAGCAGTCAGTAAAATCCTGTCACTGGTTTGCAAATTAAATTGAAAATAGCCTTTAAAAACATTTTCCATTTTAATTTGTATAACTAAATTATGTTTGACAGATGTTTCATGTCATAAAGTCCTAAAGGAGTATTCTATATCTAGTTACTGTGTGAAGGTAATAGACCAGGAATTGTTTTTCTGACACCCAAAACAATAATCTCATATTAATGGATGATTGATATCAGTCTTCTAATATTGTTTGTTTGGGCTTCTGTTGTTGTGGTGATATGCAGCTCTGAATAAAGTCACTTGTGTTGCACAGTGATGTAGATGCAGTTGTGTTGATGCAGATCATAAAATTGCACTTTCATATATGTCCATCCAGTCATTTCCTGTTGCAAATGTAATTACAGAGAGCGTTCTTTCCATTTAGTTGATGGAGTCTTCACACATCTCTATAATAAACCACTTTGATGTAAGCTACAATATTTTAAGTTTTGTATATTTCCAATTTAACGTAGTATCTAAAGCTGGTTCTACTGAATTAAGACGGCTGTCCCTGTCAGTTGATTAAATCCATGTAACCATCAGACAGCAGCGGGAGCACTACATGCAGTCTATCTACAGTCTAGTTTAAACGATGTGCTGCTTACATACTGCTCATGCACTTAAATCTATCACAATAAAGTTCTGTCTTTTCCTGAACAAAAAAAGGTCCTTTACACATTTTCTATGTTTATACAGCGTAAGTAAAAAAAAAACTGGCTTAAAGGCACTTAAGCGATGTCATTGACTAGATGTTCACAGCATAGATTTTACGTTTTTACTTAATCTGATTTTTTCTTTTCTTTTTCTTTTTTTCCTATTCCTCTGTGATATGCATGTTTTTCCCCTCTAACACCTGGTGCCACTAGCATTTCGCTACATTGTTTGTTCAAAGGTAACATCACAATGTAAACTCACATTGTATGCCACGATCTTCACACAGACATCTCATTTGAGGTTAGCTAATGTTGGCAAAATGCTACCAAGCTAGCTAGCTAACGTTATATCAAGAGGAGTTAGCCTAATGTCTGATCACCAATATCACCCAGATTAGCTTCCTCCTTATTTCTATGGTAACCTTAGAAAAGATTTTAAAAAAGAACAGATTGGTTGGTTGCTGACACAATTTTGAGATCACATGAATTATTGTTAGCTAGCAATGATCAAGGCTTCTCTTGTTACCGTTAAGACCAGAACTTGGCCTCAATTTGTGTTGTTTTGCCGTGTTCGTAAAACGTAATATTGTGAATATATCCTTCCATCACGTACTATAGTCCTTAATGTTGGCCTCTTGAAGTGGTTTTGCCTGACTCCCAGGAACTATCTGATAAACACTGTGGCAACAGGCTAAACGGGAACAGCATTGACATGTTTCTTACTGTTAAATATATTGATCCCTAAACTTTCGTAAAATATCATCAACATTAATAACATTCTTTGCTTCATCTGGACACGACCAACAAGTTGAATAAGCTGCTTTGACTGTGGGGAAAACACTTAATAACTTCTTGAATAAAGTAACAAAAAACATTCCTTTTAAACTTAAGTTATTTATATGAGCATTCACATGTTTTATTTAATTTACTGCTGCTCATTGTTTTTTTCTTTGATCCATGTATGTTGATCTGTTGCCTCTGAGATATAAATACCTTGCTTGTGTTTTGGAGTTGTCGGTATGGACGCAAATGAATTGCTCCTCTTGGGATCAATAAAGTTGTCCTGCTGAAAATAGCCTAAAATTGGCTGTTTTTTGCTATAAAATGTAGTTTTTGAGTACTTAATAAAGTTTTATCCTTAGTTTCATGAATTCATTCTAAATTCTATATATTACTCTATTTGCATGCTTATTTGTATTTCTATTTATCTTTCTCCCTTTTAATCCAGCTGTCATGTTTTTTCAGACTTGTCACCTTCCATAACATTTCCTCCCCATCGCCCACTCCCCCCATTGTACATGTCTCCCAGGCAGCTCACCTCTACTGCATGATACCTAATACTCATATATACTAGCTACACAGTTCACTTTGTTACCATCAGCACTGATATGCTGTTTGTTACACACTGGTTATCAGTGCTGCTATAGGCTTACTAAGTGCTTTACTGATTCTATTTTACATTGCTGCCATGTCTATGTATTGCTGTGCAATATGGCAAATGACAGTACTGCAATATTTGCATAATAATACTCTGGTTGCTCTTTGTCACTGCCGCTTTCTTGTCCTTGTCTCATGTGCTGCTACACACTCACATGACTTGAGTGTAATACTACTTATTGCGGGATGTACAGGTGTAATTTTGTAGTATTTTTGTACAGATGTACAAAATACCAAAGCTTCACCAAGAAAAATCTCATAATTTGCCTTTAGTGATGTCACTGTCAGCAATGGTTGGTTTTTAAGAGTTTGTAAATCTGCGAACTCACCAAAACCTCTGTAGCCTGCTTCTCATCTTTGCTTGTGGCTAGCAGCATAACGATACATTAGCTGCTATTAGAACAACACCTCTGTATCTCCGACCAAATATTGGCAGTCGAGGGTATTGTAGGCCACAAGTTTTGACAAGGCCAGAAGAATGACTGAATTGAAGAACATGATATTTTTGGTTCGGCTGCAAAGATTGTGATGGACTAACTGTCCAAGTGTCAGTGGAAAAATCTCAGAATAGTAGTAGTTTGAGTTGAGCTGGTCAGAGATTCATTTCTTATTTCTAAATCTTCTAAAAATGTTGTGAACATATCTCTGAACTAGTGATAGCCTAAAGATGAGAAACTGCACTTTGATGGCTACCCCATCTGTCAAGTGGAAGCCCTCCATGGTCTAGAGTAAAAGAGTAAGATACATGCTTTAAAAAAAAAGCCACTGATGTTCTTCGGCTACTCTACCTCAACTCTTCTTAATTGTTTAAAGTTTCTTAATGGACAGATAGCCTTATTTGTTTTTATAGCAACTGCAAACTGTAGCTGCTAGTTAGCTAGCTCAATTAGCCGTGTAGCTAGCTGACTCTGGCTCCCCTAATGCATGAGTTTTAGACCGGAGGGGGAGGTTTTCAAGTCGGACGAGTGGGTAACGGAACCGGGCTCAGCAACCTCTACGTTGACTGAGGCGAAAAAAACAAACAGGACCTTAATGAAGGAAGCTAAAAATAAGCATGACGGAGCAAGAGGCCAGACATGAGTGGATCTTGGACTGAATTTTTGTCATTGGTGAGAACTATGTGAATAAAAAGCTGCAAGACAGACACCAAGGTGGACGTCTTGCTGTTGAACTGGTAAGTAATGTATGCTGGCTTGCTATGTCTAATGTTGTTGCACTTGCTTAACGTTTGGCTGTGTTAGCAATGCTGTAGACTTGCTAGTTTTCAGCTAGAATTAATGTAATCATAACAAATTTTTGCTTACAGCTGTCCATATTTTATGTTGCTTTAAACTTCCTTTCACATTGATTGCAATATGGAATCATTATATATACTGTATAATGCATGTGTTTAGACTTATTTGGTCATCTCTTAACTGTAGACAGAGTTTGCAGAGGTCTCTTGGTTTGGATTTTAGGACAGCAATTTAAGTCTGCAATCTAAGAGAAGCTATATCAAATGCTGAAGACCGACCAACAGCTCTCATTTATACTTTCATTTATTTTGGAAAAAAAAAGTCAATAGGGAAAATTAGGTGTACTTCTAATCTCACGTCAGCTTTAACCAGTTGTGTCAAATCCTCTCCCTAAAGTTGACAATTATGTTCAACTCTGACATACAGTTTACTCATTGTTAAAGCTGGTAAGAGAAACACCTTGGTGTCTAAGCCAGTGTACCTTGCTCTTCCTCCCTCTTTTCAACTTGAGATGGTATGTGGTTTTACTTGTGAAACAGTTTGACGCTTTCTGGAAGGTGCTGAACTCGACGGTATAGGGCTAGTAGATTGAGCGAAGGGCAACGCGGTCAATCAAAGGCCACCTTTCTCCTCTCCCAGCTCTTGCTTTGGGGTCTTCCTGACGGTAATTCTCTGATTTGACTTTGATGTGCCAATTTGTGCCTGATGAATAATTGTCTGGTTTGCTGATAACTTGTGGGAGTCAAGTGTATTCTGGTGGCACTCAATGCAAATGGGAGATATTTGGGTCCTTGAAATCACGACAGTAGCCCCTCTACATTTGCCTCCCCGTTCCGTGAGTAAACTGACCAATTAGCTGTGTTTGAAGAAGCCGTTTTTGATTAGAGCAATCAGTAAACAGCAAGGCCTCCACATGATTGTCCCCCTGATTAGATGAGTTGTCACTTGAGAAGTTGTTGGAGATTTTAATTTATGGCCTTATATCGCTGGAAAGTATGGTAATTACCTAATCCATTCTCTACACTTCAGCTTTAGGATTAAAATCCATCCATACTGTCAATGTTGATGACCTCATTTTTCCTCCTAAAGTTTCCAAGTAGCCTCTGAATTGACTGAATCAAGCAAATAGGACAGCTGTCATTTAGGTGCAAGTGCACAGCACTAATGTCAGGGATGATGACATGAGGAGAAAAGACTATAAACAGCATATTGAGTAAAAATAAACAGTCTACTTTCTACTTTATTTCACTTCCTCATGGTTGTGTTTACACCCTGTCAGCTCTGGCAACACGCCCATTACTCATGAATGATTAAAGAATAATCTGCATAAGGAAAAGTGTCTTATTATGCATGCCCAAGTGTCTGTGCATTATATCCTAATTAACACTATAGACCAGGTAATGACTTAAGAGCTGAAATAAGTGATAAATTACAACAAATGTGCCAGCGCAGTAATTCAGTAAATACATTAAATAAGTGGTTGTAGCATTTGAATGGTATTGCATTCTAAGTAATGTTGAACCAAAACAGATATGTTGAGCTTCATCAGGTAAGTGGTAGTACAGCAAATTGTAAAAAAAATATGCTATGAGAGCTGATTTATAATTTTCGATTCAAGACTTGTTTATTCTAATTTTACAACATGAATGTACAATGAAAGTCTATATTTTCTGTATGATACTCACAAAAACATTCATTATACAGATGGGTTAGTAAATAATAAGTCAGGAATAAACTATTTTTAAGGGCTGTGCGGAAGGATCTCATGTAGGTAAGGAGCTCCGTGGAACTTTTGCATTGTGCCAGAAGCCGGTTGTTATGTTAGCGGACTCCATTTCTGAACAAACGTAAGCTACTGTTGCTGTCTGTTAGCTGAGCGGAAAGAGGCACTGAGGCGACGCAATCAAGAGTTTGCATACAGTCACATCCTTTGGACTGTCTCGGGAAAATCTGACCCGAGTCCCTCACAAAGAAATCCACAGTCCAACAACATTAAACAACTAAAATCCACACATCATCCACAGGCTTCTATAGGCAACCGAGAGAGACGGGGAAGGTCTCATTTTTCACGTCACGTTACAATCAGCTCACATACAGCCATTAAAAAAGTGATACATGTATATTGCCACAAACTGTTACATAGAGCCCCTTTAAAGAAGAAAAACAAGTTCCTGCACATAATTTTCTTAACAAATTTCTTCTTTATTGAAGATATTGTTGCTGTCTGTAGTATTCTTCAGAACTTAAATCCGCATCAAGCAAAAATGAAAAGGTCAGAAAGACTGGAAATATAATGTTCACTTATGCATAGTCCATACTAACTCCACACAAATAACATGTGAAAACAGCAAATATTACCCAGTGGGCCAAGACTGAATGGAAAATAAGGCAGAAGTTATTATTTCTAACAGAATCATCCGGGATTATAATTTGATATATACAGCATATAAATGTAAAACAGCTTTAAATTTTGCTCTACTTATGTAGAGCTACATCATTTTAGTTATCTTATTTGGTAATATTTTTCCAAATAACATGTTTTGTATGCCTTTTACACAAGTATTTCCAGTTATGCCATCAATAGATTGGTATTAAAACTTATTTACCTTACTTTTCTGAACTCATATTGCTACAATACTTTGAATCACTTGTTGAGGCCACCTATAGAAGCTTCACTTTAAAGTTTCATTTGATGACATCATACAATGTTATCCAGGGCACACCTGTTGCTCATCACAGATTGCAGTGTATTGACCATCAAATCCCCAAATGATGCCATAATCAATACAGCAGACGGAGTAAGTAGAGAGGGGAAGGGTGTGTGTGTGACACAAAGCCAGGATTAGTTCTGATTAGGGCAGTTTTAACATGTCCTGCTGATTAGGGGCCAGTGGATCTGACCGCTAATTAGCTGTGAAGTGTGGCTGGCCGCACAGACAGGACAGCGGCGGGAGGAGGGGTTGGCAGCCCAAACTCACCCCCTCCATCTCAGCGTCTCACCCTCCCTCCCTCCCGTGTCCACTCACCACCCCCACAAAAGGGTCTGGGGCTCTTTGATTGGGTGTGCTGCATTGTGGAGAGGAGAGTTGAAAAAGAGTCCCATTTCCCCTTTGCTATGCCGCTACCCCCTGCAGGGTAGAGTCAATGTACCCTTTCTGTGCCTTCGTATGACCAGCTGGCTACACTGGGGCAAATAAACACTCCAGATCCACTGGCCAGTGTGACTCCCATCTGAAACAGAGCCTTTGTCCCATGTGGATTGTGCCCTAATTGGTGTCCCTGAGACAAATTCTCAGTGTGATTGTTATTTGCACTGATGAGGTTTTAACGGACAGCTAATACACAGAAGATACAAGTTACAAGTAAATAATAGGCTAATGTTAGCCTGCTGGAAGAAAAGAGGGAAACTCCCCCTCCCTTAACACATATTAAGGTCTTGTAGTTAGCTTTAGTTAATAAGTAATAAGGCCTGTATAAGTAATTATGAGATGCATATTGACATTATTATCTGCTAATAACTATATTAGCATTATATGCACGTTTATTGTTAGATTATAAGACATTTATAAGCACCTACAACAAACTTGTAAACAGTTTATAGACTGCTTAAGTACATAATAAAGGCCTTATGAGTTTCTTTAAATTGTTTATAAAAGCAAACATACAAACATAAATTGAGTTTAACTAACTAACTAACCTATTATGTCGTTGTCGACTTTCCTGGTTTTTACAATATCAAAAGCCATGTAATCACAAAAATCCAAATGTCGTTATTCATAGACTAAAATATAAAAGAGTAAATCTATTGAAATATACAACTTTCTTTTTAAATTTATGTTAAAATTTTGTTCTATCAAACATTATTGAGCTGAACACAATATGTCACTTTGCAACCAAACTATTAAAATGTAAGATATTCTAGGGCCCAATCCATATTATTACTTGTGTGAAAGAAATGCCACATTAAAAACTATAGACTTTATAGAACTTGGACTGACCTTTAGATCAGTCGTTTCCAAACCTTCTTAATGAAACCACTTTCAGTTTTTATATGTTATTTAAATTATATGTTTGATTCTCTCCCTTTGGTTGGGAAGCACTGCTTTAGATATAAATGTGCAGTATGTCATTTCTGCCACTAGGTCTCTGTAAATATTGTGGGATCATGAGAGTTGTTTTCTTCACAGATAAACAACCGCCATTGCTGATGAAACACTAGCTACGTGACTCAGGCAGAAATGTTAATGGACGAGGTGAGGTTATGAAGTTTTATTCAGATTACATATAGTCATGTTTGCCGACTTCGGTCCTCACTCTCTGACTCTCTCTTGGAAGTTAAAGCTACAATCGGCCAAATGAAACACACTGTTACCGTGAACAAATTTACAGATTTCTCGGGGTTTAAACATTGTTGGAAAAAATTGGGATAATGTCAGTACACAGCTCAAGAAAATATATAGCAAATGTCTAGTTGTTTTAAGACATTTAATGCAGAAATGTTAGGTACTGTATCTTTAAGTGCTAAACTTAACCTGAATTACTTAACCCAAACTTAAATTACGGTCTCCGACATGGGCAAACGCGCTGCAACTCAAGCAAACACGTGCAAACAGAGAAAACACTGGCACATTGAGAAAACATCTTCATCAATTTGACAACATGTGCAAGATTCAGGAAAAACGCACTGCAGAACACACAGCATAACTAAAAATATGAACGCGATGCAAATAAGCCCAACACAACCAAATTAAAAAAAATGGCAATGGCCCAAAACATTTCCATTGGGTAAAAAAGTGCAAATACGGGACAATGCCATGTCAAAAACATGCTCCATGTTCTGGTCCCTCACTACCTAATCAAGCTAGTCCATTTAGCGCTCCTAGAGGCCTGGAAAACTTGAGTTGGCTGGATCTGCAGCTTTTATCTGTCGTAGTTTTTTTCGGGTTTGTGTGTGTATTTTCTGTATTTCTTCTTCTTTTTTCTTTTCCTTAAGTTGTGGCACATTTGCTCTTGTCCGACACCGTATTCAACCTCCCAAAATGAATCAGACTTTGTAGTTGTGAAATGAATCACTTTTTGCTGCACTAGAAGCATTTCAATTTTACAAACTGGAGTTAAAAGCAATCAGAATGTGTTGATGTCACCTACAATTGATGTATGTGTATTAGCAGAGTAGGGGAACTAAGCTACATCCCGACATTTCACGTTTCCCTTCCCTGCCTCCACCCTGAGACCCCCTGACCACATCAACTCAAGAGGAGGAGAGGAGAGAGTAAAGGAACATGGGATTTGGGGCGTAATCCTGTTTGTCCTTGGGGTCACATGCTCCACAGAGTTGAGCTTGTCTGCTACAGTCTGGAAGTTTATTCGAGAGACAAACAGCAGTCTAATTGTAATTCCCTCTGGAGAGCAGTCAGTGTCTCCTGCTGAATGCTGGAGAGGAGACAGGTTGCTGCAAGATGATAATTGAAAAGAAAGTGGGTGGTCCTCTTTGGCCCCCGTGGCCCTCTGGGACAGTTATATTGAGACTCCTGCGTGTTTTGGAGGGGGCAGATTACAGAATGTTATATTTGAAGAAACGATTATGTCCTTCTGGGCTTAATTTGACAGACGCAGCTATTGAGTGGTGGCTGTTTCTGTTGTCTTTTGCCATTCATGTCGATTTGTGTGTTTGTGTGTGAATGTGTGTGTGTGTTTGGCTGTTTGCTGTTGGATCATTGCCCCCCATTAACTAGTTCTGAGAGCATTTTTTTAGTTGGTTTGTTTTTGTTTGCAACAAGCACGTTTAAAGCGTTGTCCTTGAATTTTCCAGAGCATTTTTTTACTTGGACAATTTCAGACTCTTTTGTGTGTTCGCAGCATGCACACTTATCTTAAATTAAAATGCACGACTGTGTTTATATGAATACACTGTATGTCGAGGATCAGTAGTGTCTATAAAATGAAATGAGACAATAAAATGAAATAAAAGAAAGCAACACACACTTACAAGAACAAACGCGCGCACACATAGATAGCTATGCCCTAGCCAACACACACTGATCTTATCCATTGCCTACCTTCATTGAACTGCTCTTCAGCCCTGGCCCTATTAACCAGTAATCCGCAGACTGGCAGCTGGCCATTACTGTGGCAACGGTGAGCTGGGAGAAAACTGCTCGCTAGTTCAAAAGTAAAGACGAGTGTTATGAAGGACAGAGATGAGCTCTTTTGTCCTGTAAATGTGTCTGTTCATATTTCTGAATACAAAAACTCAATTTCTTACTCATTTTCACTTGAACTCTTCACATATTCAGAGGTGACGATTAAAAGTCTTTTATGCCTGTTTGATTTTCTTTTTTGTTGTTCCGGGCACATTGAAACCCATTCCAAGGATGGAGTATAATTATATCATGTGTTGCCCTGCCGATATAACAGACAGACAGACAGACAGACAGACGGGAGTTTTTTCAATGGCTTACAAATCTCCTGTGGAGAAGCTCGTCCTTCATGTCCTGAAAAACACTGGTTACCAATGTTTACATCTGTAGCCATTTCTGTGTTTGAGTTAAGTCACTGTATGATTTCACCACACTGTTTTGATATTAGATGTCAATGGTCAGATTTATAAACTCATTTATTTTTTACAAAAACTGACAAAAATGTGAAATATTTTGTATGGGAGCACGTTCCTTTGGAATTCCTAAATTGACAGTAATGGAGATATACTAAATTCCTTGTGGTTACAGTGTATTTATGTTGATACTCCCATTATAGCTTAGTCTCACCTCACAGTCAGAGGCAAGCAGTGCATAAAGAATTTAAAAAAAGAAAGGTCAGAATGTGTCTAAATGTTTCTAGAAAACTTGAAATGTAGTGGTGTTAAAGGAGGGTTAAAGTATAAAAATGGACTCAGTGTTATGTGTTTAATGTCACAGGGTTGCACACATGTCTCAATAAGTTGTTACACGCAGGTCTCTCTCCAACCTTGCCTGTCTTGCAGTTTAAACACACCTCAGTAGGGGCTCCACAGCCGTAAAAGATTTTAAAATTGGCTAAACTAATTTTCCTAAAGAAGAGTTTGCGGGACTTAATGAGGCATAACTAATGGAGGTCCCACAATCATCAGTGCCATGCTGCAAGCACCATGGCAGGACAGAGCGGCCATTGATTCTTGCTTCAAACCTCTTGAGTTCCTAATCAGCTTCTTTGGTTGTGCGTTTCAGGCCTGACAAACCCATTGTTGGCCTGTGTCACTGGAGGTCAGTAGTTATTAGTGGCAACTGAAAACAGTTTCTCTAACTACTTATGAGCGAATTGAATAACATGCATAGGGAGACTTGGAGGGGGGATTACTGGCAGCGCAGCGAGTCCGGCCGGCACAGGAGAGAATGTGACATGGTTTTCTAATAAGGGATGCTGCCCCCCCTCACTAGCACCACACACACACGCACACACTCCTAACCTGGTCCTCCATCCTTCATCCTCTGCCCCCCTTCCACAGACATTTGTGAATAGTCTTCAAAAGGTTGCTTTGGCCCTGCAATGCCTCATATTGCTAAAATGGTATTCATAGTGAGCAATGGAATTAGCCAGTGCAAGTCCTGGAATAGCATATAATTGCGTGTGTGTGCGTGCATGTGTGTGCATGCATGCATTTGAGTTCATGTTATCGTCAAACCAAAGGCAACGGTAAAAATGTGGTTTCATGTATTTAATTTCATGAAAATCTATTAGAGTGAGAATTGCTTTCAGAGTCCTATGACCTTCTTGAAATGTTTTTTTCCCTCTGTAGGAAGATGATTATTTGCAGGCTATTTTTTCCATTCGAAAATGACTGGAATAAGGGAACTTTTTGCTCCCTGGGGGCAAAGACTTGCAGACTTGCAGTGAGTCATTCTGTGGAGACCAAACAAATCCAGGAGGCACAGGTTTATCATAGAAAAGAGGAAGATTGTCTCTCCTTAACAGAATTTGAGGGCAATACACTAATTAAAAATCTTGCTCTGTGTCTCTCAGAACTTGCAAATTCAATGCATTCATTTGCGCAGTGAAATGAAAAGCTCGCCTGTCCCTAATCATTTCACATGGGGCAAGATCTGTGGACTCTTTCTGTGGGAGGAGGTAGTAGAACTTGTGGGAGTAAACTTTGGATATTAATGATGTCTATGTCACATGAATTTTTGATGTGATCATACAGAACAATATGGAATTTTAACCACATTATTCCATATTTACCTGTGTATCTCCAGCAAGAATTACTTATCTACTATACTCCATTCAGAAACTAGGCCAGACTGCTTTCAGCTTTCTGTCTTAATTGCTTTTTGAGTTAAAAACAGCCTCCCCCGTTGTACAGGCAAAACAAAACAAAAAAGTACTGTGTATGATGAGGATTATATGTTTGGCCTATGTTTCTGTGTAAACTATGCAGCCAATAATGTTAAGCTCTTGCCAATTAGCGCTCTCTAGGTTGCTAGGTCGCCATGGTCAATTGAGGAACACATCAATAGGACTTGAAAAGGTTTCTCTGCGATCAGACCTGACATATTAAGTAGAATAATGGGGAGGAAGGGAGTTGGGGAGTGGAGGGGGTTGCGGAGACTGAAGCAAGGCTCCCTTCTACATTCACATTATGCAGTGCAACCTGCAATTACCTGAGAAGAATAGTCTAAAAATTCTTTACATCAGTGAAATAAATTATCCTCTGCCTCATGCTCCATGCTAACAGTATAGGATATGGCATTGGGGTAGCAATAGACTTTTTCCAGCTCTGATGGAAATATCTGCCTTGTGTAATAGAGGCAATTTTATATAATGATTCGTTTGCTTTGTTTGTGTATGTGAATGTGGGCTGCGTGCGCGTCCACCTGAGCACACATGCATCGTGTGTGTGCACATGTGTGTGGGTGCAGATGTTGTTAACACAGACAACCTTTACGCCGGTTCTGCACCAACATGCATGGAGGTTGTAACACCACACAGGAGCGGCTGCAGCCTCCTAAAAACTTTCCAGACATAAATGATGATGCCAGCACCAATTACAGTGCCCGGCCTGTCTCATATATCCTTACAAAGAGAGGTACCCCCCAATAAACTGAGAGAAGCAACAGGCACAATAGCCAGTGATTACCAAGCATAGCCTATTAGTGCGCCATAACTATGGCTATTGAAAAGAGAAAAGAATGGCTTCACCTCCACTTTCATTTCATGTGGTACACCATCAAAATCTTTGTTGACAGCTCATTCATGCCCTCAATTTAGAGAGGAAATCTAGCAGAAAGATCTTGCAGCATCAAAGTGTATATTGTGGAATGCATTTCTCTTTTTAATGCTCTTATCAAACTCTCTCCTGATGGAGTTGCCACGCTCAATTCCAAATGTCAGGTGCATATTGGCTCTGATGCTTCCTTCGAGTGTAGGGATGATAGCACATATACATACAGCTGCCAGGTATGTGAAGGGGTTGGAAATGGGGGCTCTCCAAGGTCTCCATTGAGACACACTGATAGCCATCATCATCATCACAGGGTGTCATCAGCAAGGGGATTGAGAAGTAATTTCCAAACGTGTTTAAATGACCACAGGAAATGAAATGTTGGATCCTATTATGAGCCACTGCTTGTGTGGAAAAGGTTTTGGAGGACAGCAGCAAAAGGGGGATCGACACTGATGCTAAGTGATGACCTTAAACACTTTGGAGTTTGTTTGCACAAATCATTCATCTGCTAAAGAGATTGATCAGAATGACGCTTGTCTGTGTGTCTTTGTGTGTGTGTATGTATGCAGACAGTGCATGTGAGTTTGTGTGTGAATGAAAAAGAAAGTGTGTGTGCTGCTGGGTATTTTGAACATTTTGTTACAGCCTTACGTGTTTCATTGCATTAAAAAAAAATTGGAAATCACTGTTATTAAAAAAAACAAAATAAAACTAAATCAAAACTTGCAGTATTAAATTCATTAAGATGTTTGTAATTATGATTGTGTTATATTTCGTCATATTTTATTTTACTCTGATCTGAGGGTTTTCTTTTTTTTTTTTTTAAAAAAAGGGGGGACTTAACTCTTGAATTCTGGAATCTTTTCAAGATTTGACATGATATAGCATATTCTTATTTTAACATCAGTGCGCCTTTTCTAGATAATAATCCCACCAAAACCTAACCGTCTCCAGCGTCACTTACGCTCACATTCAGTTTTTCGTACAAAGCGGAATTTGAATTTAAGGTCCTGGGTTATATAAATTCGCAAAGCTAAAAAGAGGCATATTTGAATTTTTTGTATTTTAATTCAAATTGACGCTAGAAACCTTTATTTTGAAAAATGATAATTTAGCAGAGCGACTGAGGCCTTTGCACAATAATAATAATAGTAATAATAATAATAATAATAATAATAATGATAATAATAATAATAATAAACTTTAATGCCGTATAATAATAATAATATGAGGCATGTACTCCATTCCTTTGGATAATATATTCGCTCTTACAATAATTGGTAGTCATTGTGTACTTTATGGAAGCTCGCATTCACAATAAAATTGACCAATTACACTGCGGCAAACCGAAGGTCTGG
Organism: Pagrus major; assembly: GCF_040436345.1. Classification (NCBI taxonomy): domain Eukaryota; kingdom Metazoa; phylum Chordata; class Actinopteri; order Spariformes; family Sparidae; genus Pagrus; species Pagrus major. The sequence goes on along the minus strand of NC_133230.1, from coordinate 25,946,110 downwards.
GCCTGTTAAACACAGTAATATCAATAAGTTAATTTAAAAAAAGAACTTTATGAATGCATACATTAATGTCAATATTAAACCTGCTGTAAGATGTTGGTACTTTTTAAAAGGGTGATTTCCCGGTCTTAGAGTCTTGCAAACATCCTCCATGAAAGGCAGCCCTCCAAAATGTCACCTGAACAATGCTGGCTCCCTCATCGACCTTGCTTTCCAGCTCAATTTGGTCTCAATCACAACATAATGAAAATGCACTCCAAAAACAGATGCCTTTTAAAAAATTACTTCTTCAGGAATAGCTCTCACACTTCAAGTTATTTATTGTTAACGTTCACTTGGTTTTGAAACATATACAGCAGCCATCACGCATTTGTTCCTTTTTAACTTACAAAAGAATAAAGAAAACATAAAAGTGGACGCAATAACGATTATTATACAGTTAAACGCATTCTTGTGTGTTAGCCAAATATACAAGTCCCTACTTTATTCAATAAGTCTAAATGAATACATTAGTTTACAATATTAATATGATAAAATACCAGGTTATCACCGCAAATAAGGAGTGGTGGCTTAGTGTACTTCAGACCTGATCCACCTTTCCCCCCAGTCCGCACTCAAGTGAAGCAGCATTCCTTTTTGTTTCAACAACATAGACTACGTTTAAAACATCATGAGGAAGGTCCAAAACATGGATTACAAAAGGTCCAGAAGAGACATAATTGCTTTCAAGGGCAGCCATTTCTGTAATGTTCAAAAATAGACTCCCCTCTCAGAGATGTCAAGAAAATGTGCCCTGATCAGCTGGTGCGCCTCTGTGCGCGCCTTGTCCCCTCCAACACCAAAGGGCCCCCATTTCCAGCCTTTATATATATGTATATATATATATATATATATATATATATATATATATATATATATATATATATATATATATATATATATATATATATCTGCGCTGTTGCATGGGCTCATCCGCAGGTTCACATAAAAAAAGTGGAAAGTGACAGTACTGTACTGTAAGTCCTACCACGTCCTGCCGTAGAGGAGGTTTGAGCTGACCATGTTACTGGTGTAATCTACAGCAGATGTGTCTATCTGGGCCATGTTGAGCTGGCTGTGCAGTGAGGGGGGGCTGGGCGACATCTCCTCCAGCTCCAAAGCGTTCACCTGCTGCTGGCTCTGATGCTGGCCGAGGCTGCTGGTCGGGGATGCGAGCACAACTCCGGCCCCGTTCTGTTGTTGACTTTGTTGTTGGCTCTGTTGTACCTGTTGCTGGTTCGGTGTCGGCGTGTTCGAGCCGTTCTGGCACGGTTTACCGTCCTTCACCAGAACTGGCACGGCTACGCGCCTCGGAGACTGCGCCTGCTGTTGGCACAGGTTACCGTCCTGTTGCTGCTGCTGCAGCTGCTGCGCTGCCTTGTCCTTGGCCTGGCGCTTCATCTTGTACCGGTGGTTCTGAAACCAGATCTTCACCTGGGTCGGTGTCAGGTGGATCATGCTGGCCAGGTGCTCCCTCTCAGGCGCCGACAGGTATTTCTGCTGCTTAAACCTCCTCTCCAGCTCGTAGACCTGAGCCTGCGAGAACAGGACGCGCCGTTTCCTCCTGGGCGCAGCGTGGAGAGCTGGCATGGATTTGGTGGCGTCCCCCATTCCTGTGAGACCCCCCATGCCGGTCATGTTCATACCTGTGGAAGGTCCCATGAATCTAGAAACTTAAAAATATACATACATATACATGCGTTCAATAAACAGAAGAGGAGAACACTGTTTCGCCTGAAGTAGTCTTTATTGATTATTACATTAAATAATGAAGTTGAAGCATTAGCTATAAAAACATAAATAATAATAATCATAATAATAATCATAATAATAATCATAATAATAATAATAAATATCTGTATCTTGTTTTAAAATATTTATTCATGCCAAAGATAAAAAAGTCGAACCAGACTTGAAAGAATGATCTCCTTTTCAGTTTCAACGTCATAAATAGTAAGTTAAAATTAAAGATATCTTAAAATAGCGTACATTATTTACATTCATATTTCATCAGTAGCTCCCAATAAATAAATGAAATATATTTAAAAAAGCGATACATATTTAGCTGTGAGCGTTCCCCCCTCTTACTCCTGAAATGCCAATTACATTTTTTTCCTGTCCGATGAAAAAATCAGTAAATTGTGTAAAATGGAGTAAATAACTTACTTGTTGAGTATCTCGGATCCGGGTTGGCGCTGTACCACCCTGTTGCTGCAGCACTATTCCGCATGCTTTCCTGGTACGACGGGAGGTCTCCCATGTTGCCAATGCTTCCATTGCAGTATCCCCCCATTGCGCTGTGGGAGAACTGGGAGACGGTGTGCGGCATGTGGTAAGTGGTGGCCACGGTGGCGTTGTGGCCCATGGAGTGTTGTTGCATGCCGGTCTGAGACACCTGAGGCTGTCGGTAGGCTCCCAGTGGAGAGGTTAGGTTCCCTGCGCCGTCCATGGCACTAAACTTCTTGTAGGTCTCCTCGATTGGACTCAAAATATCTGTCACTGAAAAAGGCGTTGTGTGCTTTGGGCTCAACGACATGATTCAGAAAGCAGGTAGATTTTTGTGTTTGAGCAGATCAACCGTGTTGTTGTATCGGCTCTCTCCTTGGTGGATGTCTACGTAAGAGAGTGCTTGTAGTGCGCCTGAGATCCTATTGATCGCCTTGGAGAAGGAGGCGAGCCCAGGGCGCTCTTAGCCCGGGTTTATTGGAGCCAGGAGCCAGGTTTACGACAAACACAGGGGGCGGAGCAAAACTCCTAAACCAGCAAACAATAGTCATTGACATTTCAGGGAAATAATTCATGAAAATACACATTGCTTCGTATTAAGTTGTAAACATGAATAAATCGGCGCTGCATATTTAGGATTTTGTCCGTTGTGACAACTATATACAGGTGAGAATAACCCATTATGTGCTGCACATCAGCTGATCTGACCACATATGACTATTTTGCGTCAGTAGGGAATTCCACTCTTTCTAGAAACTTTGAGAGCACTTTGAACAGACATAAGGGCCACCGAGTATCATCAAAGAGGCACAATGAAGTTGTATGACCAGCTCATTTATGCTTCTTAAGCATCATTTTGCCCCAACAGAGAGGGACAAGTCCAAATAAGCTCAAAATGACAAAAAGCTGAAAAGGGAGCGGCAGTAGGGACCCAACCTGTGAGTATATATATCACTAACATTCATGAACAGACATGGAGATACAATATTCAGCATTTAGATCATTTTTGACCAGTTTTCTTGACACCAGTTCCTCCTAATTTCCCTTTTGTGGAAATAATTTAAGAGAAATCACAGAAAAAAAGATGAGTTGTTTCTTTAGACTTAATGCAATATGGAGACAATGTTGTAAGCCCTAAACCCTCGAGTCTGGTCATCCTGCATTAATGACACTTTGCAGTCTTGACCTGACATTGTAATCTCTGAGCAAACTGACTGGCGCCAGGGGAAGAATCAGAGGAAGAGGACACACAACAGAGGGGGTCAAAAGAGAAGAGAGCTGCTACAAATTGTAATAATGAGTTAAATAGTTAATATAGCTTCCCATTAGCCTCACATGTGTCCCTTATGGATCTATACAGGCCTATAGCTCACAACGTAGCTATTCTGCTTCTCATAGACGCTTATAATCACAACATATTTGTCCTGATGTTTTTCAGCAGGCAGCAGCAGGAGCAGGTGTGCTGCGTTCACGTTATTTTCCAGACGTGTTACAATCTTCCTTCACTGGAGGAAGGAAACACTCGTCTGCACGGAGCCACTAATGTAATTTAGCATGGCATGGCAGCAAGTAGCTGCCTACCTCCTAATTGAGCAATTGAAGATGTGACATGGTCAGCCATCAATTATAGCGACATATCAAGAACACCAATCTCCGGTTAAGTTGACAGCCTGATTGCAATAAATCATTGTTCTTATGCAGATTTCATAAGAAATCTGATGCCTGCATGGACTCCGCGGCGGATTTAATGTGAAGTGGTTGGACTTTATTGTTGTTGAGGAAAACAAAAACTATGCGCGCATATTCCAAAGTCAACTGGAGATGTCAGAAAGACACCGAAGTGGGAAAAACACCAACCCTAACAGTAAAAGATTGTTTACCAGGATTGGTTTAACAAGTGACCAGAAAAGTCAAATTCCTTTCAAAGTATCAATACTAAGAAAACCAACTAATTTCTTAGAGTAAAGTAATATCTCCTACCTGTAAATAGCCCAGACTTCTGTGCGCCTTTCCACTCTTTTGGCAGCGGCAGCACGGTGTCTTTTCAGGGCGCAAAGAATAGGTAGGCCTCGGCCCAGACCTCTAACATTATGTAAATGAGACAAACCTCTCAACCTTGTGGATTACTGAGTCAGAGAGCAAGACCCTGGTCCACAGACCCTCCACATTAGGATCCCATAAAAATCTGGAGCTGGTTAGCTGCATGCAACGCTTAGGAGAGCTTATAGTCCACATTAATATAGTTGTCAGTGTAGTTAACTTTTACATCCAGTGATTTTGATGTGGCCAAAGGCAGCTGGAGCGGGACATACGGACGCGCCAAGGAGCCGTGGAGAAGGCCCAGCAAAGGTTTGTTCCTGAATCTGACACATTTATGGAGGAGATACATTTAATCGCCAAACCTTTTTGGAGCTGTTTATGTTCATGGTTATTGGATAGCGCTTGCTGCTGCATGTGCGTTTACCGGCGTGTGTGATACGTGGTGTCAAATATCATATAATATATTCATTTAAATGAGCCTTCACTGACCCGAAGGAGAATAAGTGGTTCCCTGATGGCTGCATGGTGAGGAAAACTGTCTTTTATTCGCAGAATTACGCACGGGTACGGTGTGTGTCATTGCCTTGTAACTGTCTTGCTTTCACCTGTAAACACACGATCATTAACTGACAGAAAACTAAATGCAGTGGTGTAACTTTCTCGATAATTTTACTTGGAAAATATTCCACAAGCTTTTTTTTAATAATTTTTAAAAATACAATTAAGGTATGTAATAACTGAATGGCAAACACGTTTCCCGTTATTCTATAGGGAGCTGCTGCATGCCAGCCATTGCTCGCCGCCAGTGGTTAAATGATCTGCTATTGGTGCAAAATCGCCCTATCCATATAAGCAGTGCGGACTTTCTATAGGGACGTTTTAACCAATTTTCCAGTATATGATGTGTAAGCGCTCATCGGATCATTTACGTGTTGTTATCCAGAACCGAATAACTAGCCATTTATTGTATCATACACACAACCTTTTTCCGATATCTACCCTGCCCCCCACACCCCAGCACAGCACAGCAGATGGGCCAAAGCGCCTGGTTTCTGAATTGCTTTTCTCCATCTCGTCCTTGCTGGTTCAATACCCTGAGAGATGTGGAGAGATGGCTGAAGGGCCAGGGTCCTGACCTGCAACCTCCACCAGACACCGGCACATAGTGCAGAAAACATGGAGGTTTATTTAGTGTTGTAGCCCCCAAATCTCTGACTTACCCTTTTACTGTTTTGCGCGTGAAATTTAAACAAATACCAAAAATGGCAAGAGGTTTTCAGTTATTGTATTGTTTTCACTTCCTGCAGCACATGAAAAAAGGAAAAATAATGCCACGTTAAAGACTGAATGATAAATAACAGTGCACTACTTTCGTAAACCAAAATATATAGGTAAAAAATTCCGTGCGTAATTTACGCACGACCTGTGAACACACTTTCCCCCCTTTCCTTGGCATCTCATTGCTCTAACTAGATTTCTAGTGATTTTTTTTTATCAGCCTCCCCTTTAAAAAATGGTGCGTCTGGGATATGGTTTCTTAGAAAAATTTAGACTTATTAAGAAAGAATTTTGGTGTGGTGCGCTTCCAAACAGTGAGATTTCGCACTAAATTGCTTCCTTTAGGACTGTAATTTTATCTCTAAATTAGAGGAGAAACATCAATGGATTACAGTAGAAGAGAAGCGAAACGTATGTGGAGTCTTCAAATTATTATATTATAATTATGAGGAAATAATTTCCTGATAATTAATTTGTATCAAACAATTTATAAGCGGCACAAAATTAAGTCAAAATATCTGTAGTTCTGTTTGGTGTTTTCCCGCAGGTACTGAGACATTTTTCGCGCGTTATTACGCATGGAAAATAATACGGCTGTTTAGTTTTCTATGAAGCAGAAACGAAACCCAAGCTTTGAATCCTGACACTGAAACCACCAATCTTGAAATACCCAGACAAATTCATTGTCTTCTTCACTCTAAACTTCAGATTCAAACCACATCTTTATTGTGGCCTTCCCAGTGGCTGTATTGGTGTGGAAGTTTGTGGAGAAAATTCCACACCTGCAGTCAGTGTAGTACCGTTTAGATCAAATACTTTCTCTCCTCTTAAATCGCCGAGCAGTGAGAGAGTAAAAAGCGGGCAGGTGCATATCTTTCAGCTGCACTACTTGAAACGGTGCGGTTCCTCAGCTAAGTAGGTTAAAGGTCCTCCCAAGTGGAGAAAGTATGTGACAGGCCTCTTGAAGACCGTATTCTTCTGCAGGAGTTTGCATTCATTCACAATTAATGTCGCTTGATGGACGAAATGATGCTAATAGGGCGCCAAAAAACAGAATATGGGCTTTTAATGGATGCTGACCATAATCTGGAATCTTGGGAAAATGGAGACCTGGAAAATTAAAAATTTGTAATAGGATTACAGTGTAGAAGTTATTCTTCAAGTCTCACTGTTTAACGTGCAGCAGTTCATTTATTTGATAAAGTTACAGTTAAAGTTATAATCAGACAGTGGAAACTGCACCGACTGTAAGGGATTCCTGTAACTGGTCATGTTGGTTGTATGTAGGCAGCACAATGATTTTGTTTCATTTTTTCTTTTTTCTTTACTGCATAACACACTGCATGAAAGAAGTCGAAGTCAAATCGTTAAATTTGGTTAAATTCCTGTCTGTGTTATCTGAAAGAAGTAATGTTTCAAGCGTTCAGACAAAGGACACACAAGAAGAAGTCAGTGTATCTAAATATAACACAACATGATACAAAACTGCTGATCATAGAAAATGAAAACTAGTTGTTTGATCTTTTAGAAAGAGACAACACCACTAAAATATCATATAACTTATATGATCCTCTATTACTTTGAAAAGATCAGCTGCCTTCCTGCTACAGTGGAAAGTAAAGTCAAAGATGTTTGAATATTTTGATAATTTACTTGATTGTTGCTCCCCCCCCCCCTTTTTTGAAATAAATGATTACACCATATGTTGCTAAGCTGTCTTTGCACTAATGCAAACACAAGCCATGTGTTATATATGTTTTCTAATAAAGCTAAAATACATTTTTTCATCCGTTATGTTTATAAAATCTCATCGTGTTTATAATGAATTTAATCATAACCTGAGACATATTAAGACCTAAACCTCTACCTTTTAATTTGGTTCAATCTATAACTAAAGTGCATGCTGGGAACTATGTTGATTAGGTTCTGGAAAGTATGTTATGAAGGTTTGTGTTTCTTTGATAAACATTAACATGATCAGAAGACCAAAATCATTTGTTTTATGAGGTGCAGTCATCATTCTTATCAATATCCATTGTGTTTCTCACAATTTTAATCATAAACTGAGACCACACCATACTTTTTATCCTTTAATTTTGTTCAAACTATAACTCAGATACATGCTGGGAAGACAGTTGATAAGCTCTTTGATAAGCATTGACATGATCAGTTTTAAAGAATGATTGTCAGATTAGCTTTACAAAACAGTATCAAAGAGATTATGAAAACACCAAACATATAGATGTAAATGCATACATTCTGTAATTCTGTTCTGTTCAACATCACCTTTGGAAAAAAAAAAAAGAAAAAGAAAAAGAAAGAAGGGCTAACAAATTCCACCTTTCCTTGTCTGAACCAGATTTAGCCTCCTGAAATTTTAGGCACTCAGGGTTTCTGTGAGTGCTGCTGTCCTCTGCATTGTTTGGAGTGGCAACATTTTAGCATGGCTGCTCTCTTTTGTAACAACAATTAAAAAACACAGCAGCAGATCAATGCAGATTACCAAGGTTCCAAGGGTACCTGGCTCGTCCACTTCTCCGCTGCATTAATTGTGGCAGCAGTAAGGGCAGGTAAACAAAGCTGTTAGAGAGTATGGTTGTGACTCAACCACGGCTCACTCTGGCTTTGTCACCCAGTTACTCATATGCCAACATGGCAATCTTTCCTTGCTGAGAGTTGTCCTTGGCAGCTGATAATTGAGATGAGATGAAGTTTGTTCGATGACATGTCTTGAAATGATCTTTTCAAATTTCTATACTTTAACATTTGGCTCACTTCAGCACAGAAAGCGTGCTTGTGTTCATGGAGTGGCACGTATCTTTGAATTATAGATTTTCTCGTCAGTGCTCTCCAGTTAAATTCAGATTGTTTGATAGCTTGCATTTGTTTTTTAAGTTTTAGCTAAATATGTATCAAAGTAAAAGCAGATCGAGCATAAAGTTGTTTTTATTTTGGTTTTTTAAAATAATTTACATACTTTGGGTTTTTTTAAGCAGGTTACAAGGCAAATTGGCCTTTTTGGGGGGAATCTGCATGCATACTGTGTATTTTCTTTTCCATTATTTTGGCAGAAAGTTTGAGTTTTGATACTGTAGAGATGTTTCACACCACCATATGTGGTAAAAGAAATAATACTAATGATCAAATGTGGTTTCACACCTGGAATGTATGCAAATAGCCGTAATCTGCATCAAGTGTTTCCTGATGTCCATTTATGCCAGGAATTCATTTATTCAGCTTGTTTTCATGAAGAGATGCATCTTCTAATCAAAAGTTTCAAAGCACTTTGAGTGCTGCGTGTGGAGACGGAAACTTTTTTAAACGGCTTCACAACTCAATGATGGAAATGTGGACAGAAGCTGCATATCAATGTGATATTTTTACCTGTCTGTTTATCCCCACTTTGGGATGCTTTTATCCAGTAGGCCACCTGATAGCCTACCATTATTTAGATGAATCCACATAAACACATCACAAAACTACTTCAAATTCTGAATGTATTGATCCTGACAGATACAAGCACTATTCTACAATTTACTATGCAGTTTAGAATATAAAGTCCAAGCCCACTTTTACTGCACGGTGTAAAAAGATTAAAACTGTCATTTGTGCTGCCTGAGCAGCGCCTAAATCTACTGCTACATGCTGAAGGGAAGTGTCAGTTTAACTGGACTCTCTAAACATTATCTACGGAATCACAAAAAAAAAAAAATCACAATATATTCAATTATTGGTATGCTGTAAATTACTTTTAAATCATATTATTATCATGTGCACAGAATCACTAATGTAATGATTATTGCACTACTCTATGTGAATGCAACATCACAAAATTATTTTTTAAATAGTTATTTATTTGTGTGCTTCATTCATAATTATTTTTGCCACCTATATATTTGAACGGATTCTATGTTAGATATAAATACATTAATTCATATTTACCTCTGTCAAAAAGAAAACAAAACATTAAACGTTTATTCATACGAACTATTTCAAATAATACAGTTTTTTGTGTTTGATTTTAGCATTATTTTGTATTGGCAATATTGTTTTTTTTTTTACGTCTTACATCATTTTACATTCTATTTTCTTTTTGTGGTCACAGTCATTGGCTGTTTTCTCTCTTGCTCATTATTTTAAAAACTAAACAAAAGCAGTTTTTATATATAGATAATTTGCATTTAGAAAATCATTTTTGTATGTCTTAAATCCGTATTTAGTTGTTCAGTTTCAGTTTTTCAGTTTCAAGAGGCCATATTTGGTTTTCCCATGTTGACTCTTCCAAACAGAACAGATTAAAATCAGCAATCTTTCCCTTAAATGGCTGTTTCTCCAAACACCAAGCAGTGTTTTTTCGAGCGACAGGAAGTTGGTAAGAAGTTCACTTAACCAGTAGTTATGTTTAAAGTTATCTGTAATGAAAACTAGACAGAATTACATAATTTGCTGAAGAAGGAATACTGTGAAAAATTTATGAAGCTGATATGTAGCCCATTGAGATAGCGCTGCATCCTTTAATAATAACATCTGTACTGAACACATACTAAATTATTGACCGATCAGTATTTCTTCAGTGGCTATCAAAGGAACTACAGCAGAAAAAAAGTCAAAGTCACTAAAACAACAACAACAACACTGTATGTAAGTTTTGTTTTCTTGCACTATAGTGGTTGTTTTCCTGAAGACATAAATACATGACAAGGTGCACACTGTCCTGAGATACAAGAGGCTTTTTTGTTTGTTACTTAATGAAGACCTGGTGCGATCTGTGGCAAGTTAAATTTAAGTTGTTAATGTAGTGAGCGAGAACAGTTTGTTCAAGTGTCAAGCAAGAACACAAGTATTCAACTAAACTGCTGAATTGTGGTGGTAACATCAAACACAAAAGTGAATTATTATGAGGAGACATTATGAATAGTCATCATGACATGAATTAGTCTTTAATCAAGCCCATTTTAAAAAAAATGGTGATAATGTGTGTACCTATTTATCTCTTTGCCTGAAAAAGAAAACCACATACTGTGAGAAGTAGTTTATAAAATTATATCACTGCGTAAGTATGAAAGGTGCTGAAAGCTGAAATTCAATGCTTCGAACTTTCCCCCACTAAACACAACATGTGCCGAATAGCACACGTAAATGACAAGTTCATGCCTGACCATGATGAGTAATCACATCTGGTATAAATTGTGTTTTTGGCTGAAAAATCCTGACTTTGAAAAAGCAATATAAAAATAGTTTTTAAAAAAAAATACTAATATGTGATAGTCATGTTGAAAGTGATCCACAGTTCCATTTGATTTGCCAGTGTTTAGGGTGGTGTTAATGTTGAGCAGTGTAGTAAAAAGTAGCAGAAAGTCTGGTTTTAGTAAAAGATGTGTTACAATATTACTTTGGTAAAAGTGAAAGTCGACCAAGCAAACAGTACTTGAGTAGAAATCAGATATTAATCAAAAGTAATCTTCTGGCTACAAAAGTACAAGTAAAAGTAAATCATATATTTCGATGTAAATATATGTTTTTAATGTATATGGGTCAGCCAATTATCAGCCTGCCAGATTATCAGATCCCATTTTCAACATTTTATTTTATAATCAATGTTAGAATAAATTAAATAAGAAGTGCACAACTTTGGATCAGAATGCAATCTGCAAAGTAACAAGTAACTAAAGTTATCAAGTAAATGCAGTGGAGTGTAAAGCACAATATTTGCATCCAGAAAGTAGTGTAGAAGCACAAAGTAGCAGAACATGGAAATACTACCTCAAAATTGTTGTTAAGGACAGTACTTGAGTAAATGTACTTAGTTACATTCCATCACTGGTGTTGAGTAAATTGTTAAAACTTGTCATTCATTTCAGTCAACATCCTGTATTCACTGCTTAACTCACGGTCATCATGTGGACATGATTCATGTCCTGTACTGCCATGTTTTGTTGCTTTCATGTGTCAATCCAAGATCATAAGTTTGTAAAATATAAACATTATAATACAGTTTGAACTGTACTTGCATGTTTATTGTCACATTATCAAATATACTATTTTTTCCAAGCATGCAGATTCTATCGGCTTTAACAAAATGTAAAATAAATCATTTGTAACAACTGTAATGGTCAAGTTCTAAAGGTGGAGACCTTGGAGCTTTGTTAAACATTCATATATTCACATATTTTAGTATTTATCATTGGATCTCTGAGCATATATTTGCATTAGAAGGTGCTATATTTTTTACTGTGTGACTTATTCACTTTTACACATCCTACAGTTCCCACAATTCCACCAGACCCAAGAGTCCCGGGAGATAAAAGGAAGTATATCTGAAATGTAAATGTTGGAAATGCACAAAATATAATATTCATAATGTGTTTCAGGCCAAAGCTAACAATACAATCACACACAGAACGACATGTTTATTCTGTTTCTCCAGTGTTTCTTTGTCTCAGCCCCTGCACGGGTTGCACCGAGTGTGTGACTCTCTGCGCTGTACAGTAATAACAAGTCTGCCTGTTAACTAATGGCTTTCTTGTTTGTTGGTTTTGTCTCGTCCTGATTCAGTGGTTCTTTCTCTCTGGAAGGATGTCAGCTCTCTGTGCCTGGCCATCCCTGAGGACGCTTGATGTCATCTTGTCTACCTGATCATTACACTACCTGCTCTCCTCTACAATGCTGCCCTCTCACTGCTCTGCCACTTGAAATGCTTGGCTGGCCTCTTCTCTGAAACCATCATGAAATTGTGTGCAAAAACGCTACAGACTGTTCCTCCTCTCTCCTCCCTCCAGCCATGTGTGCAGGAGCCAGAAAAAGATTCCTCCACTCGGGCGGCTGCTGCTCAGTCAAAGGGAAAAAACACAAAACAACCTTCAGCCATCTGCCAGCACTCACCTCTGACAGCTTTTATTTGATTTATTGATGTTTGCAGTGTATGATATTTTATACATGACAGCAATATCCAAGTCAATTTAATAGAGAGCTGCTTAAAAAACAGATGTTTATGATTTATTAAAGTCTTCAAGTTAGGCAGGGTCACTTGCTGTGGAATGGGATTGTAAAGATTTTGTAAAGATTATTTTATGTTGCTCGGGGAAAATTCTTGTTTCAAAATACACTTTACTCACACGGCAGTAATTTCTCCCTGCAGCTCTAAATGTAATGCTTTCATGTATCAGTGTTGGGGGAGTACTCAACTACATGTAGTTAAACAAGCTGTTGAACTATTTTGTAATATCATTATACATTTTGCTCGTAGTTCAACAACATTCATATTTATACAGTGATGTAAAATTACTTTCTTTGCAAGTTTTTGTGCAGTTGACTACTCAATTACAAACTATTTTGGGTCATTAAAGGAAAGGAAAGCTTTGATATATTTGGTGTCAATCAGTCACTGATTATTGCTATTTATTAACAAATGTTCTGCAACAAAAGTAATCCTGCTTGGTGCAATATCCCCACAGGGGCTCTAGTTTCTGAAAGGCAGGTGTCTGACTGATGGACATTGTATACAAACCCAAAGATGACAGACCTTGCATTTTTCCATAAATACTGTCTTTTTCTGTTTATGCATGACCTATGAACAATTGGGCTATTTATTTATTTGTTTGTTTGTTTATTTGACAGGTACAGTATACAACTTCTCAGCTGAACTAGAGTTAGTTATAAGCTAATTTACATCTGTATCTTGGTACCACGCATATCCCTTGACCCAGTGGGATGGTGCTGATTCACAGAATAAGCTGAAAAAGAGAGTGATCCAAACACCAAAAAGCTCCCTTTTGAAGAACTGTTTTTGTTATTATATGTGATTGTGTTGTTAACATACTTTTTTAATCCAATAAAGCAGTTTTATTTGGGAATATAACCTTACATTTCATCATTTTTAAAAGAAAGAAAAACATCCACATACCTCTTTCTGGATTCAAGAGAAAGTTATTTGCTTTGTTGCCCTTAAAAAGGTAGAAGAAGCCTTTTTCATGGAAGACACAGACTGTGTAACGGTCGGAAAAGCAGGTGTAAATGATGAAATGAATAATGGCTGGAGTATTGTGCACCCTGGCTCACTGTCACACTATCAATGTTAGTACACACCTGTGCTTTTCTAAAAAGTTAAACCATCTGCTGTAAAACAGTGTAAAGTATGTCAATATTTGAAAGCAGAATTGAAGCAGAACACTGCTAATGTGTCTCCATTTAGAAAACTGCAAGGAATGTTAAACTATAGTAGAGAAGCAACGCTGAAATAAAAAAAGAAAAAAAAAATCATTCCATTCCTTTCATGATCCAAAATTGTTTGTAGTTTCAGTAGTTAACTACACAAACATTGGAAAAAGGATAACTCTTTATAATAACCATCATCAATAAATGGTACATTTTTTGTCAATTAAACTTTAGTTATTGTTATGTGCCATCACCCACACATAAAAAAACTTTTTTATGTAAGCTATAGTCAGTGAAGTTTTATATATTTCCAAGATAATAGGTGAAACAAATAATGTTATATACAACTGCTTTTTGACTAAATCCATGTCACCATCAAACAGCAGCAGGAACACTACATGCAGTCTATCTACAGTATTATATATATATGATGTGCGGTTTGCTGCAGCTCATCCACTTAAATATGTCAAAATAAAGTTATATACACATTTTCTGTTTTTCTATGTTTTCCACAGCATAAGTCTGTTTAGAGTTTTGCTTAGAAAAAAATGTCCCTCAAAATAATTTGCAAGTACAAAAAAATGGCTAGCACACACTCAAGTTTGCATTGCCATTGAGTAGATGTTTACATCACAGTATAGATTTTTAAATTTTTAATGTATGTCTGTTCAGGGGGACTTTTCCTCTATATAGTACCCTGGTGCCTCATTTGAGCTATCTCATTCAGAATTGGAATTTTAGGCAACACTTAGCCATAATTAAAAGATGGTTATAATATCTTACCAAACAATGGAATGCTTTATAAACCATTTATTAAGCAATTGTAAATGTTTATAAACATCAGTTTCAACTTAACAATACAAAAACGTTTATTAAAGGGCTTATAAAGCATTCCATTGGTTGTTAACAGTGAAATAACTATTAACTAAAGTTGAATTAACTATAGATTTATTAATGATGATTAATGATGATGAAAATGTTACCAAAAAATGTAATTTAACTACTTGAAACAATATGCAAATATGAATGTAGTTGAACTACCGTCAAGCTACTGCAGAATGTAGTTCAACCACTAGTTTGATTACATGCAGTTCACTACTCCCCATTACCGATCACCATTTATGAATATACTGATGTACATTTCCCTGAACTGGACTGCAAGTGACTGTGTTCATGTTCCATCTCATTAAATGTCTCTAAGATGCAGTTAAAACTATGCATAACTCCCAATTAACAACAAATTGAAAAGTTATGTACTCTCTATAGTAAAGTACAGGTTCATGTCTGTCTTAAAACAATAATCAGGTTCCAGCTGCTCGAGCACTACTACTACGATGACGACTCTGGATTTTGTCCTTCATCACCATCCCTTACACTGAAAGCACATAAGGATTTCTTACTGGCCAGTATGAACATAAGTGATGATCAAAACAAGCAAAACCTGTTTCAATGTTCACATTAGCACCTGACACACAGACTAACGCAGACTTGAAAAATTATGAATGTATCATTTGAAGTGTGCAATATTTTCAAGGTCTTATTTTTTTCTGATGTATTCTAGCAATTATTGTAACTCAGTGAAATTAATAAATCAGCTACATTGTAAATAACAAAACATTTTAGTGAAGACTGAATTATTTTATGGACCTACCTCACATGTATCAGTTGCTTGCAGAGTCTTTTACCATTTGAGTTATATCTAGGTCAAGATTGTATCTAGCTGTTTTGAATTCAGTGGAAGTATGCACACTAACATGCTCAGTGACACATTATGTATCATGTCTACGCTTTTTAATTGTAAGTTGTCTAAACAAAGCTGCAGTGTCTCAGCACTCATCAGTGACCTGGCTCGAACACATACAGTGGAGAGGTAACGCACACACAGGGTACCTGTCCATTGTATGGTATCGCTGAGCTCTGCTGCTGGACTTTAAGCAGTGGAGGGTAAAGTGTCTTGCTCAAGAGTACCTCAGTGGAGAGGGTACTCCTCTGACCAGAGATTTCTCTCCCAGGTGTTCCCAGCTCATCCAGGGATTTCAGCCGCTCACAGATACTGTATGCCTATTGATGGCTGGCCCAGTTCCACTGCATGCTTCACGATAAAAGTATTTTATAGTCATATACCTTTTGTTTTTACTGAAATGGCTTCATGTTAGGGATTATGCACTTTTTGTATTTAATTTAAATGACAAATTGCATCCAATCCATGGTACACTTTTTCTAAAGTAACCAAAATACACTATTGAGGTATTTGTGTTACCACCTAAGTTCCATTCACTGGAACTCCCAAATACATTCAATTATTCATCCTGACATCAGATTTGATGTATTCAATTTGTGCATCATAATGACCAGCATACTGTAACATGACTATAAAATCCACCGCATAATTACTGAGGGGCTGCACTTGGGTAAAGGTAGTAATACCAATATATAAAAATACTTTACATACTCCATAAAGAATGCATACATTTTAGACCTGCAGTAAAATTCTCACCAACATAAGCTGTATGATTTACTTTTGTATGCACATTGTAGTTTGGGGGAAGAAATTTTAATCAGAAGAGAAAGATCTTCATTGCCTGATTTTTTTATTTGCCCAAACAAACCTAATAAACAAACTCTCATCGTTTTCATGACTGAAATTGAATAAACAAACTGACCTCAAAGGACAACACAATTTCATGCTGTTTTACTTTGTTTATATTTGGCGGACCCTGCCACCTTAGTGGTGTTATTACCTCATTAATATTGTAAATATTTAAATTCTGAGTTTGAATTTCTTCCCCAAAACTACGTAGTGCCCCTTTAATGTTGCAAGTAAAGGCATTAACTATGACAAATGGTCAATTAATGAAGTGTTTTACTGAGTAAGTGTGTAAGCTACTGTACGTACTGTGGGCTGTTTGAACTACTGCAATGCATTATGTGTTCTTATGTGTTCGTATTAACAACTACAGACAGATACTTATAGTGGAAAGATGTGTGCAGTATTTCCTTCTCACATAAATATCAAATCAGTACTTGTGTAAATGTAATACATATATACAGTATATTATATACAGTATATATCATGTTTTTATATATAAATGCACCTGGAAGTTCTGTTATTTCTGTTAGATGATATTGTATTCATTCTTAAAGGTGGACTTTGTAGCTTCCTGGGAAAAAACTTTAATCAGAAGAAGAAAAATCTTCATTGATTGATTTTCTTGACAATAAACTGATTAAACAAAGTGTCCTCATTTTCATAACTGAATAGACAAAGTTGCCTCAAAGGGAAACACAATTTCATACTGTTTTACTTTGTTAATATTTGCAGGAGCCTTCTCGCTTCAAACACTGTTGAGGGGACCGTATTCTTCTCTGAGGTGGGCCTGTTTATTCAGTTAGGGAGATAAATACATATTTTTGAAGTTGTACTATTACTTTTTTAATATTGTAAATATGAGCATTCTGAGTTAGAATTTCTTTTCCATAACTGCATAGTGCACCTTTAATAATAAATACGTCATGTGCAGTGGGTTAAGTACAAATTGTGATTGAAACTTTATTGACTTCTTTTGTAAAAATAAAAATAAAAAATAATTGTAATGGTGGCATTTAATTTATTGAACAAGTTAATTTTATTTATCGAGCACATTTTAAATAACAAACCTTGACCAAAGTGCTTTACAGATGAGTTAAAAATACATTCAGATCATATAAGTAACAATAAATATACACAATAAAAGAATATAGGAAGAATGTAATTTGCGTTTGATTCATAGCCAGTGAGGTGAGACTAATACAGGGGATGTGCCAGTAAGAATCCTTCCTGCTTGAATTATGAACCAATTGTGGGTGAGACAAGGATGACTTATTGACCTCTACATACTGTAAATTGAGCAACAAGCACTGTGAAGAAATTATAGCATGTGAAAAGTCACTGCATATCCTTTCTAAGATATAAATTCATATAAATGTTATGTTTTCTTGTGCCTTGCTCAGGTGCACTACGGCAATGGCAGCCATGACAGTGACACACCCCGTTGTATTGGTCCCAGCTCGGACACTCCTCATCAGCGATTGTTTTTAGGGGATTGTGGGTTTATTTCATTTGATTTTCATCCCTTTAAGTAAAGTAAAGACTCATGGGAAGTTGTCTGTGCTCCTTTGTCACCTTTTGTGTGGATGAAAACATGGTCAGCGGATTGTATGTGTGACCTTAGAGGACAAACAAGATCAAGGTTATTGCTTCAATCTCATCACAAGGAGCATAAGGACTGAATGTAATACATGACACAATGAAGTCATAGAGTGCACTGCTCGGTCAGAAATATCATGGGGAAGCGTGTTTTAAAATTGATTTTCCATTTAGTGAAGTGAAGCTCTGAAAGACATTATAAATTCATCACAGGGTACAAGTGCACAAACACATGATAGGCACAACTTGCTACACATATTTTACATCCTCTTTAAACAGGAAGCTAATTAGGCGACTTGAATTGGTGAGACATGTTGCTGCCACATTGTTGCTCTTTGATCATCACGCATGCTGATTGAAGCATGTCTGAAACAGATGACGGCCGGTTGTTATCAGGCTCAAAGCCCCAGGATCCATTGGCAGTGCTGGCATCTCAAGCACCTCATGTTCATCCTCTGAAGAAGGTGAGACAATCCATTAAGTGAAAGGCATAAACACTCAACTCTGGGAACCTGATTGTTGGCGCTGTCCCCCATCCAGCCCATCTGACTGCAGCGGACTGTGGGTTTTATACAAGACAACTCAAGTCCTAAGATGGAACATTGAGAAAGAGAAGACAAAGGGAAATAAGACCATATGGCACTTTGCACATCATCACAAAGCAGCACAACTTTCAATAGAAGAACTCACAGATGTAAGAGACAGAGGACTTTAATTATCATGCATTGTTGGCATAAATTTAGCTGCAAGAGATGGAAAATATTCACCAATTTAAATGAAAATTATCTATATTATCAATTTTTTAAATGAGAAACGTGAGCATCATGTCATATGTGTTTGGTCCTCTTTTTTGAGCAGCACAAATGTACTGAATAATTGAAAATGAGAATGAATTCCATTAATGACAATAACATGGAAAAACCTGAATATCTCTGATCTTGTACAAAAATTGAGGTGAAAACACAAGTTTGTGTATCAGTGCCATTCCCACTTGTTTGGTTTAATTTAGTTTAACTGCACACTGTCATTAAAATGCATCAAATTGAACAAAGGCAGTTGAATGAACATGTGTCAATGCAAAATTGATCCACCTGACATTAAGCATAAGCATGGTTATTATGATTTCACTAAAAAATCACCTTGAGTGAAATTCAGTTCTTTGTTTTTGCCTCCCTTTGTCACCATGAGCCAGTGTGCTTGCAACCCATGAGAGTAAAAATTACAATATTATATAGATTCTGCAACCTAAAACTAAACAGACCCACTTTTTTGTTATTTAAAGTTTCTCTCAGGAAGGTTTTTACATCTCTTTTCATTTAGAGTATATTGTGTGCTGACGTGACAGTATGAGAACCACTATAGCTGAACTGTTATTTTTTAAAGAAATATTTGTTTCAAAACTGCATTTTTAAACAATTAACAGATTGTTAGGCAGCATTGTATGGCAAAATAATGCAGACTTTAAAAATTGTTTTTACAAATAGTGCAGATAGAGAATCTCATTTTCATCACTGGTTATGGCATTTAAACTAAATCAAACTGGTCACCATATGTATCCTCGTACTTTGAGCTAGCTTCAAACGTCATGGATGAATGCTATATGTATTTTTTCCACAGTTTGCACATCAGTGAGAGCAAGAGGAAGCTGAATTGAACAGTTCTGCTTGAGACACCTTTAGTTGGTAATAGACAACAACCTTTTTTTTTTTTACAATGACGGTTACATTCTTTTGTCAGTGACACTCAGTGAAACAGATCAAGTACCTGTTGTGAACAGTATGAAATCCACTGTCTGTGTTTCTCACACCCTCTCCTACTGATCAATAAAGTGTATCATACTTTTAGACAAATAATTCTGTACATTCAAGTAGAAAAAATGACCATAATAAAACGGCAGCATGATTTTCTGTAATCCTTTATTTCATTAACCATAGTGATGGCATTTTTACATGGCTGTAGTCATGGAGTAGGCAGATGGAGTAAGTTACCTGGGAAAAAAAATACCCTCTCTGTCTGAGCACTCTACCGCACCAGATCATGACAGTGTCTGGGTGTACTCTGCAGACTTTTCCTCTAATCTTAACATTCAGCAAAGTCAAGAACCTTGACACTCACTCCTTTTTCACAAAGATGACTCTAAACTGGCTGCTGATCATCTGCAGACCTATCACCACTACAATTGAAGAACTGCACTATCAGCGTCTCCCACAGCAAAACACTGACGGCGTGTTTTGTCTTGTCCAAGGAAGCGAGGATGAAAGCTTAACACACACATCTGTTTATTTCAAGATCTTGTTCACTATAAAAATTAACATTTTAGCTTTTAGAAAAATCTCACAAAAGATTTTTGACCGAGTGTGTCCCCCAGTCTTTACCTCTGTTTCAGACTCAGAACAAAAAAGGATCTTAAAAATCTTCTACATCTACTTAAGCTGGTGACAAATGAAGCTTGTGAGAAATGACCTTACACGGAGACAAGGACGCTTAAGCAAATGGGTTCTGCATTTCCTCTCAGCCGTGTTTTTTTGCAGGTGAAAGGACAAGATTGTGCAGAGCTGATGAGGAAAAGGAGCTAAAAGCAAGTGTTATTACACCTCAGAGTAACTAACTGTAAAACCAGTCGAACAATCAATTGTCAGGATGCTTAGTTGCTGAAAACATGCAAATGAATCAAATGATACATGTCATACAGATGTTAAATATGTGCATGACACAATCATTTTCTGGTCATATTTTTCTCTCTCAGATTGTTAAGTAAATTCATACCCTTTCAATTTCACACAAATGTGTGTTCTTTTTTTTAACTAAACAAAGAAGAAATTGAAATGATCCTTACAGTTACTGTAAGCAGATAAAGGGGCTATTTAGTTAGCAATTATTCCATAAATTAAATGTAAAAAAATAAGCAATCTACAAATTGTAAAAAGAAAAAATAATAATAACACAATGCCTATTGTTGTCCATGAAATAAATTAACTTTGCTTCTGAATTTGATACAGCTCAAAGAAAGGGTAACATAACGAATCCCATTTTTATTCTTGTTAGAGATGAACACAACATGACAGAAGCTGCAGATGCTCAAAGATGCCACGGGTATCTTCCTCTCTCTCCTCAAGCTCCGCAGAAAAACTGTCATCAAGCTGCAGCTCTTCTGTTTCTTCCTTGTTTAAACCACAGATACCGTGTGTGTGTGTGTGTGTGTGTGTGTGTGTGTGTGTGTGTGTGTGTGTCAGTCAGCTCTCAGCCCAGCAGGTTCTTCTTATGCAGATGGGAGGCTGATGGGAACAATACTCTGTCCCCACTGAGTAAACTTGTGGATTCGCTCTGGTTCACCCAGCAGCACCGTGCACCCTAATAACTCCACCCTGCCACCTGCACAAATACACACACACACTGCTGATGTCAGCAGCAATTGGAGAGTTTAATTTGGAGATATCTTAGCGAGATTTTAAGATGATTCTTTTCCGTGTCCATGCTTGTCTTCTCAAAAACAGAAGACCAGTTTTAAAAATATTATTATCTTAGTGTTATTTTTTTTTTGCTGTCCTTTATGTTTTTATTTAATTATTTCTGTGTATTTTCCCTCACACCAGCATTATTAAAGTGTCCAAAACTCTTCCAGATTAAAACATTTCTTCCCTCCTCCTCCTCCATCATGTTCAGCATCCCCTCCACCCCCTGCTGCTGCAGCTTTCTAGCCCAATGAGGCCCCCTACAGGTGCAAGCTCACTGATGCTGAACTGAGCAGGTGCATAGAGATGGTAGCCTTGTATTTTGACATTTGACCCATTTTTTGCAGTGCTTTGCATGCTTCCTCTCCGCATGAGGAGATGGATAATGATGCTCAGGCACGTTCAGCCCGGAAAGTAAAAGTCCACACAAATTCTGCATTGATTGACATTTAAGAGGGTAGATTCTAGATATGAAATATGATAAAAAAAGTATTTTGTTTCTCGATGAGGATATTTGTGGTCCTTTTTTTGTTAGACATGATGCCTTTTACAACAGAAGCAGCTTCCTTTTGATCAGAAGTAACAGTGATAAGGATTCAGGTTTTCGTTTGACTCAAAGTCTTTTCTGTTGTGAAGGACACTGATTGAGCTGAGACTTGGAAAACCTCACACTTCAGCTCCATTGTTCACTTTCACTCAAGTGAATTAATCTGCACCATATTTGTCCCCCTATCCAATTGCGCCACACCGTGGAAACGCACAGTCTCTCTCTCTCTCTCTCTCTCTCTCTCTCTCTCTCTCTCTCTCTCTCTCTCCCTCTTTCTCGCTCTCTCTCTAAGTTTGAAACGGGGATGGCGCTAATTACCCGGGGACTTGTTTACGTTGAGTCTAGTTTGTTTTCAAGAGCGATATGATTATGCTCTCAAGATCCGTAACAATGTCATAAACCGCAATCACGCACTTTAAAAGGCAGTCAAGTTTGTTTCTTAAGATGTCTGTTCGTTACGAGGAAATTAACACGTTCATTTCAGCAGTTGGGATGTGCTCTCGCTGCAGTTTTTCCAGTGCTAGAATCAGACGAAGTTTCTGCAGGTAGAAAAGCTGCGTGACGCCAACTGCGGACCTCTGCTTCCATCTTGTGGCAGCTCGGCGCAACATCCCCTGCTCTGCCATCTCCCTCCCTCCATCACTCACCCCCTCTCTGTTTAATATCGACACCGTGGCGAATCTAATCTGGATCTCCTTTAAGGCAATAAAACCCAGATAGCTTCCTTTAAATGAAAAGCACCGCTTATTATAGCTTTGAAATCCTCGTTTATTTGGCGATGTGCGTGATAGAAAAATGATTCATGTCGAGGTTCAAATGGGCAGGATGACGAAGATCCATGGTGTCCCAAGTGCACATTTCCTCAAGTATTGTATTCCCAGGTATATAATAGTGTTATCCACGCAGGCTGAACTATGCCGCATGCCAAGATGCTTGTTTTAATGTCGCCTGCTTTATCCCTTCAAGCAGCCAAAAGCAATTTCCGATAAATCTGACCCTGTTGCTGAGCTGGTGGAAGGGTGGTGCAATTTTCTGGCGCGTTAATGACAAAAACAGGGGTACCGTCACCGTAAAAAGTTTATCATGCAAGC
Source organism: Pagrus major (assembly GCF_040436345.1). Classification (NCBI taxonomy): domain Eukaryota; kingdom Metazoa; phylum Chordata; class Actinopteri; order Spariformes; family Sparidae; genus Pagrus; species Pagrus major. Next base: position 25,923,100 of record NC_133230.1, on the reverse strand, counting down.
GTTTGCACTGCTAACATTTTTATGTTTTGCCTCACAGCAGAGCAGGACCGGACGCGCGAATAAATGATTAACAGATGATTGACAGGAAATTTGTAGATAAAAAAGATCCAGATTCAAAGCTTCCTGAAAAAATATTAAAAGTATAATGAAATGCAAAAAATCTGTAAATATAAGAGTCTAGTAAAAATATGATATTTAGAGATACATGAGGCATTTTCATTTGGTAATTTCTCCGTGGATCTTTAGCGCATCAGTCCACTTAACACCTGCCAACATCCCCAGTTTCTGTTCCCATGGAAAAAAACCAAAACATCTGCATCCTTCAGCATCCCTTCCAGATCATCGGATTCACAATAAAATTAGAATGCAAACGGCAGCTCCAACATTTACCTCTCAGGTTAATCAGCTGTATTATTTTGCATATTACTGTACTTACTACCAGCACGAGGGACAGCGCCTTCGCATATAACTTAACACACTATGCTGCGTGGCGTTAAAATCCAGGAAAAGGTCTTGTGAAATCTTTAATTGCTGCAGATCGTGTGGCTCAGTTTTACACCTGATGCGGAAAAATCCATGAAATGAATTGAGCTGTTTTTTTTTTCCATGTGTCTATTTTGGAAACAGGCCCACGCACAGCAGCGGGACTCAAAGCAAACAAGGAAGGACACTGTCTGGTATTAAAAATAGTTTTTCGCGCTGTGACGAGCGACTTTTGAGGACAGACAATAATCAGCCTTTCACTTTGGAGCACGGGGGAGAGAGGGAAAAGAGAAATGAGAAGGCTGTTGTTGGCATAGCTCTATCAAGGAAGAAGGACTCCCTGTTATCTGTGAATGGGGCTTCTTTTTTTTGACCAGAATAGATATAGCACGAATTTTTAATTCGTTTTTCTTTGAGAGACAACAATGCTTTATTTGAAAGCTCGATACAATTTGGGGCTTGTGAGAGATCCTTTTCTCCTTGTCCGAGCCCAGCTGCCCATATGGGATACAACGTGTGCAGCAAAGATCACAATGGCACCAAGTGACAGGCAGGACAAAAAGCCCAAGGATGCGTCTCCCTGACTCTGAACAGCACCAAGAAACTCTGTCAGTCTCTCTATCTGCACTGTCTGCGTCCCCACTCCTGCTGCTCGTTAACATGCACGCCCCTAACATCCAGCAAGAACCAGGCCTGGGCTTTTGTCTCTGTGTTGTGTCGTGTACTGTATTATGCAATGATGGAGTCACAAAACTGTCTCATCAGAGACGCAAAATCTAAGGGCAGACGAAAATCGACATTTGTCCTCTACTTATGAGGTTTTAAATAATTTCATCATCTTTAAGAAGTGTTAATTTTGTTTAGTTTTATTTTGAAGAAGCCAGAATTTTGACTTGAGTTCACTAAAATCCAATCACAGGCAGCTCTTTATCACCGCCTTCAGTTGTTCACTTTACAATCATATTTTTCCTCACATCTGTTCCCCTTAATAACTGTGCCACTGCGATTATTGGCACGCTTAAAGCAACGCTGCGTCTTTCTTCTGCGTCGACAGAGGCGTAACAAAACGAAAACTACACGCAAATCGCTGATTTATTTGACCTACAAGCTCAACCAGTGGTGAAACACAAAACCTTTCTGTCAGGGACAAATTGAGTCTGTGTCGCCTACAAAAGCAGTAGCCCCTTGAGACTCAATTCTGTAAATAATTAGCAAATCTGCCCAATTTAGCTGTTTGTTCAGTGATGATAGGGGCGACTCTAACATCTGTTGTGAGATTTTTGTCCCGGGACAAACAAACTGCATAGATTTTTCTACTGGGTTATCATATTTACCCAAGATATTGACTGGAGTCTGATAATCCGCAGTGCGCTGCGGATCACTGGGGAGCCATTTGTGCTTGTTTTTGTTCCACCTTAAAGAACACGGTGAGTAACATGGCAGAGTGTATTTTTAGCGCCGAGTATCATTACTAACACGTTATATGATGATATAAGAAAATAGCTTTATTAGGCGGTTAAAGCCCCTGTAAGCCGTGCGTATTTTAGCTGACCGTTGGCCGTGGTTAAACAAAGAAGGCTGGTGACTCATTGATTATTCCTGCTCTATTTGCAGTTTAGCGCTTAACGAGATAACAAAACATTTATTGCATTAGACGATTTTTTTTCACCCCACAGTCTACCACTTTACACCCAAGGCTGGGAGTGGTTGGGGATGCTGACAAAAAGGAGAGCTTTTGACTCAAAAGCTTCTTATGTGGAGAAGCCCTCTTATATTAAGTGAGTGGATTTTAGTCCCATTTCACAAGTGACTTTAGGCTCTTTATTAGTGAGGTGTTCGGGATTCAGAAAAAATATTCTCGGGATTAAATTTGCTCAAAAGGGAAAGGAGTGAAGTGCGCTGGAGATTTATTCCCAGAGTCAAGCTCCATTCTGTGCCACAATAAAGTCCATTATGTCTTTTCAGAGATGATCAAATCGAATAGGACACTTATATAAACCAAACCCCGGTTTCAGAAACACAGCATTTTTATTTTAAAATCCTTATAAAAAAATTTGGAATATTTAGCCATCACCGCGCGGCTCTTATTTACATATGATATGAACGTTTTTGCCAAAAATCACTCCCCCATTTTTTTTTTTTTTTTTTAATTTGTAAATATATAAAGGCCGATCTTCAGCTTTGCGCTCCGGAAAGCTCTCAAGGTTGCAAATATGTGCCACAAAATATTTACAGGAAATAAAAACCAAAGGAAAATAGCTGAAAAGTTGCCAGTGTTTATTCATGGCCATAAATATTTTTTCGGTCCATAAAAGAAGCAAGAAATTAAAATTTCTATAATTATAAAGTGGTTCGTACGTGCTGATAATAACACGAAGGGACAAAAGAAAAAAAAAAAAGAGGAAAACATCTCTACAACCAACACACAACATACTTTACAAAAAATTTCACAAGAAGAGCATTGACATTCTTAATAAAATCTATAAGGGAGAGGTTTGGACCCAGTTCTCTTAACGAAAACATGTAAACACGGCGCACACATGAGCCCCGAATAAAAATGGTAGTATATATATGAGTCAAGCTGCAAAAATGAAAAGTCTTTTGTTTTTTGTGTTTTATTTTTTTCTCTTTGCTTTGTGGTGAAACTCCCTATCGTGCCTCCAAGCCAAGTCTCTATAATTTCTCTCACCAAGTCCACTGTTGCGTTTGCACCAAGTGATGTGCTGTGGGGAACTGTGGCGTGGCCGCGGCGCTGTACTGCGCGTTATACTGCATGTTGTGGAGTGACTGGGCACTATAAGCCGAGAAGGGGATCCCGGCCTGAAAAGTGGCCGCCAAGTCCTGAGCTTTAAGAGTGTGACAAGGCTTTCCATCCCTGACTAAGACGGGCACGGCCACCCGCCTGGGAGAAGGGAGATGGG